>NW_020200947.1:0-32913 GCF_001531365.2 Cynara cardunculus var. scolymus
AGAAGTCCAGTTTTTGGGGCATGTTATATCTAAGGATGGAGTAAAGGTAGATCCAGCAAAGATAGAAGTCGTTTCAAAATGGGAGGCACCGAAAACACCATCTGAAATTCGAAGTTTCTTGGGATTGGCGGGCTATTACCGCAAGTTTATTCAAGATTTCTCTAAAATAGTCGTGCCTTTGACAAAGTTAACGTGAAAGAATGTTAAATTTCAGTGGGAAGAAGAACAGCAGAAAGCCTTTCAGTTATTAAAAGATCATCTTTGTAGTGCCCCGATACTATCGTTACCCGATGGAATTGAAGATTTCATGGTATATAGTGATGCATCAAAGTTGGGTTTAGGTTGTGTCTTGATGCAAAGAGGGAAAGTTATATCATATGCATCTCGACAATTGAAAGATCATGAAAAACACTATCCAACTCACGACATGGATTTGGCGGCTGTGGTTTTTGCTTTAAAGATTTGGAGGCATTACCTATTGGGAACGAAGTGTAAAATTTATACAGATCACAAAAGTCTACAGCACTTGTTCAACCATAAGGACCTGAATATGAGACAGCGACGATGGATTGAATTAGTCAGTGACTACGACTGTGAAATTTTGTATCATCTAGGAAAGGTTAACATTGTAGCCGATGCTCTGAGCCGTAAAGAGAGAAGTGGAACTATCAAGGCAGTGGAGATGAAAATAAGCTTAAACCCATATTTGCATAAGAAAATACAAGAATGCCAAGCAGAAGCTGTCAAAGAGGAGAATAAGAAATCAGAAAAAGTGGGTAAGACAATTTCMATCATGGAACCGAATGGAGAAGGAATATTATGTTTCCAAGGTCGGATATGGGTACCCAATTATGGGAATACACGAGAAACCATTCTAAATGAAAGCCACAAGTCCCGTTATTCCATCCACCCAGGTACCAACAAGATGTATAAGGATGTGAAAGCATTTTATTGGTGGCCAGATCTCAAGAAAGACATCGCAAGATATGTAGAACGATGCTTAACTTGTTTGCAAGTTAAAATAGAGCATCAGAGACCCTATGGGAACCTACAATCATTGGAAATACCGATGTGGAAATGGGATCACATTACGATGGACTTTATTATGAAGCTACCCCAAACTCCAAAAGCTTATGATGCAATATGGGTAATAGTGGACCGTCTATCAAAGTCTGCAAATTTCTTACCAATGAAAGAGACTTATTCATTGGAAAGATTAGCTCAAATCTATATTAAAGAAATTGTGACTAGACATGRAGTTCCATTGTCCATCATATCAGATAGAGACAGTCGTTTTACTTCAAAATTCTGAGGAAGTCTACAAAGAGCTTTGGGATCATAGATCAGATTAAGTACGGCCTATCATCGACAAACAGATGGGTAAAGTGAAAGAACAATCCAAACTCTCGAAGACATGTTGAGATCCTGTGTCATTGACTTCGGGGGATCATGGGACGAACATTTACCGTTGATAGAATTTTCCTACAATAATAGTTATCACTCCAGCATTCAAGCGGCACCTTATGAAGTCCTATATGGAAGAAAATGCCGAACACCATTATGTTGGAATGAGGTAGGTGAAAAACAGTTAACAGGTCCCGAGATTGTGCAAGTAACATCTGAAAACATTGATCAAATTAGAGCAAAAATAAAAATTGCCCAGGATCGACAGAAAAAACTATGCTGACAAACGAAGGAAACCGATTGAATTCAGTGTAGATGACTTTGTAATGTTAAAGGTGTCCCCATGGAAAGGTGTTATGAGATTTGGGAAGAAAGGTAAGCTTAGTCCAAGGTATATTGGACCATTCAGAATCTGCAAAAGAATTGGACCGGTAGCTTATCAATTGGAATTACCAGAGGAACTTAGTCTGATTCATAATACTTTCCATGTGTCAAACCTAAGAAAATGCCTTGTTGATCCTAATATGGCAATACCACTTCCGAAGATTGAGTTGGATGACAAACTAAATTTTATAGAAACTCCAGAAGCTATAACYGAYCACAAGACCCGTGTGTTGAGAAACAAGGAAATAAATCTAGTAAGGRTGCAGTGGCGATTTCASAAAGGATCGGAAGCAACATGGGAATTAGAATCAGAAATGAAAGAGAAATATCCATGGTTATTTGAGTAAATTCCGGGATGGAATTTTTTTAAGGGGGAGAGAATGTTATAACCAGGTTTCATATAATTTGGGTTGAGGTAATTTATATGTGCTTATTATGTGGATTACATGAAATGTGCATATATGTGAAAAGGTGTCATGACATATATGATTTATACAAGAATGCATGCGGTGTGAAACATGCATAAGGTGGTGTATAATTGTGATAAATTATTTGGATGGACATTATTTTATTATTTAAAAGCTTATATCTTCATGGTTAAGAAACCATGAATTTTATAATGCAAAATCCACAGCCCAAAGTATTTTTATTGGACAAAAGCTTTCACCGCCTTTGAAGTTTTATTATTAAAATCCTCCNTGGACAAAAGCTTTCACCGCCTTTGAAGTTTTATTATTAAAATCCTCCACCGCCTAGGTGAGGATATTTAAAGAAGAGTTTGATAAGGTTATCCTTATCACTRTCACTCTTTTAGAAAAGAACCTGTGTGTGTGAGCTAAAGTATTCTTCAAAATTATGTGTTAAGAATAAGTTGTTGCTGTGTGTTTATCATCAAGAAATCTGTTTGATAAGGTGAGTTTTAAACTACTGTCGAGTATAAACTATGAGTTTTCTTTTAAAAACTACCTTTGCTTATAAGCTGTGAGTTTTATTGTTGATTATATGCTATGAGTTTTGATGTTGGTTTTGAAGAAAAGATAGTAAAACTATTTTGATAGTTTTAAAAGTGTTACTGTTATTGTTGGAAAGATAAAGAAGAGTTTGCTTCTTTAAATCAATTTTGGAAACGATATCCTGTTTTGAGGATTTAAAAGAAACCTTGATGTTTTAGAAATCTTTGAAAAACAAGGTCGTTGTTGAGTTTGAAAAGGTTTTTATGCATAAAACTATGAATGAGGATTCGATAAGATGGTTGTGACTGTGGTCCTTCATCCGAACTAGTTCATAGATTTTAAAGAAGAAATAAGGGTGACATATCAAGGAGAGGTGTCTTTCGGAATAAGGGTGACATATCAAGGAGAGGTGTCTTTTGGAATAAGGGTGGCATATCAAGGAGAGGTGTCTTTTGGAATAAGGGTGGCATATCAAGGAGATGGGTCTTTTGGAATAAGGGTGGCATATCAAGGAGAGGTGTACCTTTGGATATATGGGTTTCAATTGTATGTGAATGTTATAGCTCTTGCTATTATGTCTTTTAAGACTACAATAGATTTGAGTCCTTACTTCTTTGTGATTTGAGAACTCAAAAATATTGTTCTTATTAGAAATAATGGTATTGATGCTATTGAGAAGGGGAAAACTTGGCCTATGGCCATTGGTATTTGTTAAAAGTGTTTTGAAACATAATGGTTACTATCATGAGGAATTAGAGGGGATCTGGTTGTTCCTTGTAAGGAACTAGAGGGGCTCTGGTTGGTTTTCATCATTGGACCAGAGGATTTTAGTTATTGATTTGAAAGATGAACAAGTTTTTACTAAAATGTAATAAATGGATTAGAGGTGTTGTATCTTTTGTTAAGTGTTTTCACGTCAAAAATCATATTTTAAATGTTTAAGAAAAGAAATTTATACTCAGAATCTTTTTATGAAAAACAGACCAGAGGAGCTCTGGTTGACTTACATGTTGAAACAGAGGGGCTCTGGTTGGGCATGTCTTTTGAACTAGAAGCTCTGGTTAGTACAACCAGAGGCTCTGGTCGAACATGATTTTTTTTATAAATTACTCATTTTATGAAAAAGGTTACCTTATTGATTGAGAGTTTATCTAAATGTCGAATTATATTCCAAGTCTGGTTAGTGAAACCAGCGGCTCTGGTTATGAAGAGCAGAAGCTCTGGTAAAGAGACCAAAGGGGCCCTGGTCCTGATTGTTAAAATATATTCAAAGTGTGGTTTAGAACCAGAGCCTCTGGTCAAGGAACCAGAAGCTCTGGAAGAGAGACCAGAGGGGCTCTGGTCAAGAATGTTTAAAATATTTTCTAAGTGTTATTTGAGACCAGAGGCCCGATGGACCAAAGCAGTATGTTTTCAGTTTTGCTTCATAAGATGTTTGATTTGAAATAAATGTTTTGGTGATCTTCACCCTGCATTACATAGAAGGGAATCTCACTAGACATTCATGTCTAACCCTCATTTTCGTGTTTCCAAAATTATGTGTGCAGATAATGATAAGGGAAAGAGTATTGTGTGAATTACTTCCCTATATGCTTAGCTGTTTTTGGAAGCACAGATGCAAGAGCTTGTACTTTTGAAATTTTTGAGCTGTGTATTTTATATTATAAACTCTTGTAACAAGGACCTATGTGGGGAAAACATGTATTCTATATATGAAATATGTGTTATATGCAATGTGTGGATTTGGGGTGTTACAAAACTTATACAAGAATTGGTTAAACAATAATCAACGACCCTCTGGGTTTTATTTCCAATCACTTCTCCTTGGAATACTCAAAATATGATGCCTCAAAATCATTTGAAAGCACGACAATTAATGCCTCCGGCTATAAGCTATTTTTCTTTTCTCAATAACATCTTTTTTATCATTTCAATAAGAGAAATATTCCAAAGTCCTCATGTCACAAAGAAATGTTGACTCAGAATTATCACATCTTAGGATTTGACAACAAGAGCTATAATAGTAGCCACACACACAATTGCCACCCTTATCCAAATGTACACCTCTCCTTTTGATATGCCACCCTTATCTCATGGTACACCTTTCTTTGATATGCACCCTTATCCCATGGTACACCTCTCCTTGATATGTCACCCTTGTTTCCACCTCAAATCTACAGATAAATTTGTAGTTTTAGCCAATAATGGCTTCAAAATAGTTTTATATCAGAAACCTTATTTCAAGAACTCTCATAGTTCTGAAATTCACTTTTTGATCTCAACTCAGTATTACTTTCAAAAAAAACTTCACGTTACAACCTGTTGGTCCGTTAGGGTCTACAAGATGTGTACAACAGTTTGTAGAAGTGGGGGGGATGAATACAAACAAGTAAACTTTTCAAATTTAAAATATATATTGATAAAGAAGGATCAATATAGATTTTACAAGATTGTTTGTGGAAAGATAAGGTAAATAAAACCTATCTAAACAATCTAAAGTTACATACTAGTTCTTAGCAAATGAAGAAAATATTTGCTATAAAAGACTTAAAAGAAAGTAAGTTCTATCTAGGAGAGAACTATTTAGAATACAATAAAAAGATTCTAACTTGCTCTTGAAGGTGAGCATAATTGTTCTTAGATGTGTGTGTTCTTTTACTTAAGCGTAAGTAAATTCAGAGTAGTAATATTTCTGCATGGAGATAGAACACATGCATTTATACCCATTCCATTAAATGCAAATTCAATGCAACATGGTAGGGTTAGAACGCGTGTCAAGCCTTTAGAGAAGGACTTGTCCTTTGCTATAGTGAATAGTACAAAACCCTATTCATGAGCAGACATCCTTTCACAAAGTTGGTGAGTAGTAGAGTCAACTAGTCAGCTCCATATCGTACTATCTTTTAGAAAGGGTATGGATTTGTCCATTATGTGTATGAGGACAGCACAAAAACAATCATGCACAACAAGCTTCTTTTGATCACCGAATGCTGGAATAACCTGAAGGTCTCTTCAGCATTTGCTGAGGCTTGGGCAGTTTTCACACATATGTAGACAAGGTTGTAATCAATGAATACCATTTCAGATCACGTACTTGCCAGTCTCTAATCTTCAGTTTCAGTCTTCGACTTTCGCTAAAGGTTCTTTGGTGTGAGTTTTGTTTTCTTGAAGTATCGTTGTCGCTGATTGCATTTACATTACAAGTTCTTCAGCGATCACTGAACAGACTCAGTGATGATCGCTGGAACTGAAAACAGAAAAATAAATACTTCTTATAAGATAAAAGGGATTGTCATCAAATTAATTGAGAGAGAGGATCAACAATCTCCCACTATTTGATGATAACAAGACAACATAAAGTAACACATAAAGTACATGTCCCTTTTAAGTATTTTGGGATCTTTTTCAGTGAGTCAGTCTTTTCTTAAAGAATTTTCTTAAGTTATGTCTAAGAAAAGTTACAAGAAGGGAAACTGAAACTAAGAGCTTATTCACTAACTTATTGATTGTCAGTGAATGTGAAAAGTAATACTGGAACTCATAAACTTGTGTCCCTATTACTTTTTTCTGGGATCTTTTTTAGTGATGCACAAAAACATTTATATTATTTTCAAGGGAAATATTACAAACCGTTTAGTACATGTCTAAATCTTAAAGAATATAAGATTAATCACTGAAAAGTAGACATAGTAAGTAGATTACAATACATGGACAACATTAAAAAAAGAAAATAATCTAGTCTAAGTTATCTAGGTTAATGTAACCAGGTACATCTTCACTAAGATTATTTCGACGGAGAAATTTTCTTCGTATACTTCGGTCTACAGCTTTTCCTTTCAAGTCATCATCTAGCTAGAATGTAAGATAAACCAGGTGTTCCATCGGGCTTAGGCTTAACTCATACATTCTTTGAAATCTTACTTCACCTTCATAGTCAATGAATATAACTCCTAACTCAGGTTTGAAGTGCATAGTGTTGGGTGTATAAGGACCCTTCACTGGCAGATCCAGATTCAGCATAGAGATGTCTGGACTATCACGATCCTTCAGGACATCATCTAAGGGGAAATTTGTTTCATGTTTGTTGCTTAGGGATGGTCCATCACTAGGACTAAAGGATCTTTTCTTCCTTCCTTCTTTCTTCAGAGATGGCCTATCAGAGACTGCGACATACCAGGACATCCTTTTGTTAAGATCGTTGATGATGTCTTCGTTAATCGGCTTATGTCTGAACTTGGGGCGCTGAATGGCTTGTCTGATCTCCAGTCATTCGTTGTATCCATATTGGCCAAGGGAGGAAGGGTACTCGTTTATGGCATCGAGATTGTCCCTGGTGATGAGCATCGAAAGAAGAGTTCCACCCTCATTATATCGCCCATTGATGCTGACGCTCTTGATCGGGTGAGGACTGATTCTCTTTTTCAGCTTAGCTTCGCTTCAGTGCTTGTCCCGCTCAGCCAGCTTCAGATTTTTCTCGTGCTCAGCTTCTGCAAGAGAGAATAGCTTAGATTGTGCTTGGACAACTTTCACCTTCTTTTTGGACTTTCTCTTTGGAAGAACTTTCTCAGCTAGGGACTTGGCTAGCTTTAGGCTGCCCTCAGTCTGCTTCTTCTGAAGCTCTAGCTCTTCTTCAGCTCTTATTGCCTCGCGTTTTTCAGTTTCGGTTAGGAAGTCAAACTTACCACCATTAGAGGTACGAATAGGATTTTTTACTCTAGTCTGCTCGAGTGACTTCCTAAGCTGAGTCATCTGCTGATCGGTAGGAGTACTGGAGACAGGGTTCACAGGGACCCTTTCTAGTCGATCGTAGGTAGTGGAGGGAATGTCAAGTTGGTAGAGGGAGGTGATGACTACCTGAGACGTAGAGTCATCAAATAAGGGTTGAGGGTGTTGGAATAGTACCTTCAGATTCCCTTCTTCAGCGACTCTTTTGCCTTTCGATGAAGGGCCCTGTTTCCTTTGAGATGCTGACTCTTTTTCCCTTTAGTCCCCCTGCGATACGTAATCCTTGAGGGTGACTACTTTGGTGGCAGTTGTTGGACGTTGGAACTGGATGGTGAAGTCATATCCATCATCGTCGTCGTCATCGCCATCGAGGTCACTCCCGGAGTCTGGAAGATTAGGTTCTTCACCTTCTTCATCGTCTTCTTCATCAACTTCTTCTTCCACATCACCAACAACAGGTGCAGAGGTGATGGGAAGATCATCATCACAACGGATGGCATTAACTTCCACATCTGTAGCAGCTTCACTGGAGGTTGGGATAACATGAGCAATCTCTGCTTCAGCTTCAGCGTCATGGATTGTTGGAGCAGCAGCAGATGGTCCCGCAGCGTTGGACCTTATCTCCCCCTCTCTGGCTAAGGCTTGAGAGCATAGGCCAAAGAGTTGGTCCATGCGTTGATGCTGGAGAACCAACTTCTCCTCTACCCGTGACAAAGTGCTAACTAGGTTGGTCGTTGCTTCGCACATCTCATTAAGCCAAGCGCAGTTATACGATGAAAGAAGGAGGGTTCATTGGTGCTGGTTGGCTCCTGACTTCTTGAACTTCAGCTTTGACAGCTGAGAGGTCTGCATCAACATCAGCCTTGCGAGGCATGTCTCGCTAAACTTCGGTCATCTTGCAGAAGACAGTATCGATGGCTGGGAGGAGGAGCTTCACGTCTAATGCCATGCCATAATCCTCATCATCTTTGTCTTTGTCAATCGCGTCAGGCGCAGAAGGACCTGAAATAGATGGAGAGTGAGCAAATAGAGGCTCAGGGTTAGATGAAATGAAAGGGCAAGAAGATAGAGTACCTAAGGGGATATCAACGACATCCAAAGGATTATCACTGACTTGATCCATGATGCCCTCGAGAGGATAAGCATTCGTATACTAAGGAGCCTCAAAAGGAGATGTTGGTTCTCCAGCATCAGGGGGGACATTCAATGATGAATCATGAACATGTGTAGCGACCAAAGGAGGAGGATAAGAGAAGATGGCTGAGAGAATTTATGGGTGGTCAGTGGTGGCGGTGCTGAAATTCTCACCATCAATGATTTGGGTCACTGAGGTGGTTGGGGTAAGTGCAACTGATACGACAGTGACTTTTGGGATCACTAAAGAGCTAGGGAGGTTAGTTGAAGGTGCCTCGGGGTTAAGGCTAGTTTTAATAGCTGAAACTTGTCTAGAGGTCTCAACCAGAGATGTGGCTATCCTCTTTTTGGCTTTCTTGGCTCTTTGAGGAGAACCAAGAGTTGGTTGAGAAGGTCGTTTAGAAGAAGAGGTTTGGGTGGCTGGGCTAGACGTAGGGGGTTTGCCTTTGTCTTCGCCACCTGAGGAGAAGGAGGAGAGAAATGCACTACAGAGGAAAGTACGACATGTCCTTCCCTAAGCTTATGATCCAGAATCCTGGACCCAAGCCTGCACACCGGGAGGTTAACTTCCTTGGAATATTTTTCGCTAAAAATCTTGGCAAAAACCATAGAAAGAAACCTGGTGTATGGAACCACCTTTTGTCGCTGGCACTTGTTCAGCTTTTGCACTAGGTCATCGAAAATGACAACAACATGATTTATATTGTGACGTTGAATCACAGAAACACCAATGGTCAAGGCGACACAGGAGGCCTGGTCCTATCCTCTAGTTTTCTCACCCATTGACTGGATAATGTAGGAGAACAGGTACTGCCATATAGCTGACATCCTGTTTTTCTCGATTTTGGACAAGGACTTGATGAGATCGTCTGTGTCCTTCTTCAGTGGCCATTGATAGCCAATGGCATCAAGACAGTTGATGATCTCGGATGCAGAGGGCTCGTTGTCGAACGGGCTCTTAGGGAGACGAAGAGCGTGTCTCACGGTAGCCACGCCAAAGTTCACAGTCATACGGTTGAAAGTGAAGGTGATTTTCTTCACTTGTCGACCGTGCTTGTCTTCTTCTTGAACCACCTCAGTAGTAAGCCATAACTGCTGAAGAGCCTCTTTAACCATGACAGGTTCATGTTTAAGAGCAAATGCGAGAGGCGACATTTTGAGTAAGGCAGTCGCATCTTTGTAGAATGCTTTGTTTGACAGGATGTCCAATAAGGCAACATGATTGTTAGTCTTGAAGGAAACATCTTCAATGGTGAAGTTGACGTTCTTTGTAGCCATTTCTATTTTTGATAAGAAATAAGAGATAAAACAGTTGTAAATAAACCAAGATTGGTGTATAGTTTTTAAGTTTTGAACAAAAAAACTTATTTTGAAAAAACTACAAGGAAGATTTAGGGTTTTTCAAGTGGAATACAGTTTTTGAAACATGATTATAACCAAGAAAGAAAATGTGTTAATAATCTTTTTTGTTTGTTTTTAAGAGAACAAAGTTCTTAAAATGGAAAACATATGTTTCATAAAAAAACCAGTTGTAAGAATCAAAGAATGTATCGACCTTAGAGTAGAAGAAGGAGGTCGAAAGAATGAGTTCTTAGTTGTTCTTGAGTTCTTGCTTGCAAAGAGACAGATATTCGTCAAAGATATTTGAAAGCGTAAAGAAAAATATGAGGAAGATATCTCATAATTATAGGTAGGAGGAGAGAGAAGCAAGATAGGAGAGAGAAAAATACGATGGTTGAGGAAAAGGCCAGGATGAAAAATATGGCCCGTTCTGATTCATCCTTGGATGGCAATAAATGGGGTCTCCTGTGACAGACCTTTTTGCACGTCCCAAAACGTTACGCATTGTAAACAGAGAATGTCGTCATAAAGATGGTTCATTAACTATTTCTTTTAAAAACAAAAATGATTTTAAGAAAAACGGAGAGTCTCATTTAGTGATAGAAGAATCACTGAATAGACCGTTTCAAACATTTTGATCTCTGAAGAAAGAAAAACTTCAGTGATAGTTTTAAGATAAAGAACTGAAAATAACTTATAATATTTTCAAAAAGGCTTCAGTGTTAGTGATAAGGGAATCACTGAAACTGATATTTAAAAACATTTGAATCACTAAAATGGAAAAGGTTCAGTGATCATTTTGATTTTTAAGAAAAGATAAGTATAAGAAAGATATACTTACATTAAAATGTTCAGCGAATGAAAGAATCACTTAAACAAACTTTTAAAACGATTTGATCACTAAAGAAGGAAAGCTTCAGTGATAGTTTTAAGTTTTTAAGAAAAGGAATAAGTAAACATACCTTAGAGAGGGTAGATACATTTGCTCAAGAGTTCAGTGATAGAGATGGCACACTGAATCATTTCACTTACTGATTGATGTTATAGCTGAAGAAAATTATTCTTCAGCATTTGCATCCCTAGTTCGCTGATCAAGATGTTAAATGTTGTCTCATCAAGAGGCTTGGTGAAAAGGTCAGCGAGCTGATAATCAGTTGGAACAAAGTGAAGTTCAATATCACCAATCATAAGATGATCTCTAATAAAATGACATCTTATCTCTATATGTTTGGTCTTAGAGTGAAGTACAGGGTTGTTTGCGATTGCAATAGCTCTGGTGCTATCACAATAGATAGGAATTTTTGAAAACTGAAGATCGTAGTCCTTCAGTTGGTTTTTCATCCAAAGAACATGGGCACAACAGCTACTAGCGGCTACATATTTAGCTTCAGCGGTTGATGTGTACATTGAGTTTTGCTTCTTAGTTGTCCAGCTCACCAACTTTCCACCTAGAAACTGACAGCCTCCAATGGTGCTTTTCCAATCGATCTTGCAACCTGCAAAATCACTATCCGAATAACCTATTAGGTCAAAACCTGAACCCTTAGGGTAACAGATACCCAAGTTAGGAGTTCCCTTCAGGTATCTGAAGATGCATTTTTTAGCGATTAGATGGGATTCCTTAGGTTCATATTGATATCGTGCACATAAACAAGTAGAATACATGATATCTGGTAGACTAGCTATGAGATACAGCAGGGAGCCGATCATTCCTCTATAAAAGGTTATGATTACAGGCTTTCCATTTGGATCCTTGTTGAGAGAGAGTGGAAGAGCCATTGAAGTCTTCATAGATGAGTTATTAGATAGATCAAATTTCTTCAGCATGTCACGAACATACTTACTTTGGCTCATAAAGATACCATTATCTATCTGCTTGATCTAGATACCTAAAAAGAAAGTTAGTTCTCCCATCATTCTCATTTGGTATTCTTTCTTCATGCGATCAGCAAATCAAAAACACAAAGAGGGATTAATGGAACCAAATATAATATGTATCGACATAAATTTGGACTAGAATGATATGCCCTTTAACTTTCGTAAGAAATAACGTCTAGTCAATCTTTCCACGAACAAATTTCTCAGAGATGAGAAACGAGGAAAGGGTATCATACCAGGCACGGGGAGCCTGTTTTAAGCCATAAAGAGCATTATCCAAACGATAGACATGATTTGGATACCTAGGGTCAAGAAACCCTGGAGGTTGTTCAACATAAACTTCCGCTTGAAGTTTTCCATTAAGGAAAACGCTCTTTACATCCATTTGGTAGACTTTAAAGTATCTATGGGCAGCAAAGGCTAGGAAGAGTCAATTCCTTTTTCTTGTCTATAACCCTGAGCAACAAGTCGAGCCTTGTTACGGGTTACCACACCTTCTTCATCCAACTTCTTGCGATAGACCCATTTGGTGCCTATTACTGTTTTGTCAGATGGACGTGGGACAAGGTACAAGACTTTGTTCCTATCAAACTCAATGTGCTACTCTTGCGTGGCAATGACCTAACTAGGGTCTGAGATAACATCATTGATATTCTTGGGTTCAACTAAGGAAAGAAAGTTGATAAAGAAACATATATTACCTAGACCATGATGAGTCTGAATACCTGCATTTGGATCACCAAGAATTTGATGAATTGGATGGTCTTTAGTCTATCGATGAGCTGGTAGAGGATTATTATCTGAGTAGATAAGTTCAGGAACAGAGGATGAGATTTCAGCTGCAGTGTCTTCAGCGATTAGAACAATTGCTAAAGGAGCTTCAGATTCAGTGACTGAAATAGGTTCAGATGCTAAAGGAATTTCATTAACTGATTGATCAGTGTTTGAAGTAGAAGGAAGAACACAACTATTGGGTGTAGCAGCGATCTGTAAAGAAGACACGTTGGTGTGATTAGTTACAACTGGAATGATTAATGGATCATCTTCAGCTTCATAGGATTCAGTGTTGAGAGGAACGCCGAAGGAAGCTTTAGGTTGTCCATAATGAAAGAGCATCCAGTTTTCTAATTCATCATCATCATCATTCAAGATGGGCTTTGAATTAGCTTACTGAGATTCATCAAAAGTGACATGGATAGTTTCTTCTATCTTCTATATTCGTTGGTTGAAACTCTGAACGTTTTGGATACTGAAGAATATCCAAGAAAGATTCCTTCATCAGTTTGGGATCGAACTTTCTTAGTTGATCACGGTAGTTAAAAATATAACACGTGCAACCAAAGATGTGTAGAAAGCTAATATAAGGCTTTCTTCCATAGAAAAGTTCATAAGCTGTCTTCTTGAACCTCTTAACGATCATCGACCGATTTTGATTGAAACAACTAGTGTTGACAGCTTAAGCCCAGAATTGAGTAGGGAGATGGGACTCGTTGAGCATTGTTCGAGCAGCCTCTATGATTATTCGATTTCTCGTTTCAGCGACCCCATTTTGCTGACGAGTTCTCACTGAAGAAAAGTTTTGAGAAATTCCCTTGTCCTCAAAAAAGTTATCCATAGTACTGTTTTTAAATTCAGTACCATGGTCACTTCTAATAGATCGTACTTTAATGTTGTTAAGAACTTCTATTTCGTTGTTGAACGATATGATGTCCTCAGGTGCTTCACTTTTGGATCTGAGAAAGAAGACCCATGTGTACTTGGAATACTCATCAACAATAACGAGTATATACTTCTTTCTAGCGATAGAATGCACATTGATTTGACCAAAGAGATCCATGTGCAGTAGCTGAAGAGGCGTTGTCATTGAAGAGATTTGCTTTGATTTAAAGCTACCTCTTGTTTGTTTTCCTTTCTCACATGTTGAGCAAAGAGATTCCTTTGCAAATGAGTGTTGAGGAAGACCAGTGACAAGATCATTTCTAGAAAACTCACTGAGTGTCTTGAAGTTAAGATGAGAAAGCCATTTGTGCCATAGCCAGTTGATGTCTGACGAGGCTTTAGAAAAGAAACAACGGTTCTCAGTGATCGAAGAATCCATATTGATGATATAGACATTCTCTATGTGAGAACCTGTCAAGGTAAACTTATCATCTTTTTTATAAACATAGCATGAATTCTTGAAGAATTTAACCGTGTAGTCTTTATCACACAGCTGACTGATGCTGAGGAGGTTGTGCTTAAGTCCTTCAACGTATACAACACGTCTGAAAGTGGTTTCACCATTGGTTAATATACAAAACCTTTGGTATATTCTTTTCCATTATCTCTGAAGGTCACGGAAGGTCCTCTTTCTTCCTTGTAGTTGATAAGCAGGAATTTGCCTCCGGTCATGTGTCTTGAGCATCCACTATCTGGATACTATATGCCTTTGACATCCTGAGTAGGTGAAGATGATGGGGGATCATTTAAAGTTGATGTCTTTGAAGCTTCTTCTTTGACATCCTTGGTCGTTAAGCAGATGTACCACCCCAAATACCACATTTTCATATAACACATATTTCATTATATATAAATACAGTTTACACCACAATGGTCCTATTAGTACACGGATTCTTATATGTACAAAATCTATATATGAAAAATTCCAAAATAAAATCCTGTACTATCATATGTATAACAACATGTATCTTCCAAAATAAGCAATCTCATGCAGATCTTCAAAAGCAGATATCAGATTCGGAAAATATTCACATTTTCCCTTCCCCTTATTATCCATAGATCCCATAGTTCCTACATCGCATATTTTTAAAACAGAAAATGAGGGTTAGAACAGAAGGGTCTAGTGAGTAAATCCCTTCTTTGCATATGCAGGATGATAAACACCAAAAATATGATAAAATAACTTTGCTCAGAAATATTTGTATTTCAGTCAAATATTATAGTTCTCAATATGATGAATAATATGATCAACTTATTAATATCAATTGTTGATGCAAATGCATTTATTCAAAGATTCAATATTCCAAAATGAAATTTTAATATTACTGCCAAAGCCTCTTGGACACAACAGGCTAGAGCCCTTTTCAAAAGACCAAAACTCTTCTGCATGAATTATAGTATTAATATAAAAGTTAGGCAATGAATGTCTCTTATGACAAACTATTTCCCCTTCTCAATAACATATAAATTATTATTTCTAATAAGAATAATATCCTTAATTCATCAGCTCACGAAGAAATGATGATTCAAAGCTATTAAATCTAATTAGTAATAACAATAAGAATTATAATAACATCCACATATGACAATGCCTCCCTTATTCCAAGGTACATGTAATATTCGGGTTATAAGTTTTGATTTAAGATATTTGAAAATATATATATATATATATATATATATATGTGTGTGTGTGTGTGTGTGTGTGTGTGTGAAGTATGTGAAGGTGATGAGGTGTGTGAATGGCCGACTTTTGTAAAAGACGGCCACACACTTGCTATAAATAGCAAGTGTATGTTAATTATAAGGTTTTTGGGGGTTTCTAAGAGTTTTCTTCATATTGAGGGAGTAAAGTGCAGGTTTAATCCGTTCAACATTTTTAAGGTGAGTGTATTATGCTTTGAAGTATTAGTTGTTTCATAAGAATTCAATTGCTGTTAAAACTTGCTCGTTATGAACTGCTTTACATAACATCCGGATATTCCCCTAAACCGGACAAGTCTCAATCGGAGTTCATCTTAAACCGCTCAAGTGTTGACCAGGGTTCACTCTAAATCGCTCATGTATTAACCGAGTTTATGTAAACCGCTCACATGTTATCCGATGTAATCCTAAACCGCCCAACTGTTAGCCGGTTTAGAGCTAAACTGCTCATAGCATGCCCGAATTTCCTCTTTTTGTTTCTAAGTCATTGTCCGGATTTCATATCCGGACAGTGATGACCGGATTCCTTATCTGGTTAAATTTTATTATGTCCCACTATCAGTTTTGTCATGGATTTAAACCGCGAGATAGATGAAATGGCGGTGTAACTGCGAGAGAGATGAAATGGAGGAGTAACCGCGAGAGAGATGAAATGGCGGTGTAACCGCAAGAAAGATGAAATGGCGGTGTAACCGCGAGAGAGATGAAATGGCAGTGTAACTGCGAAAGAGATGAAATGGCGGTGTAACCGCGAGAAAGATGAAATGGCGATATAACCACGAGAGAGATAGATAAATATTTGTATATGTCCATGTTTATTTCTAAATTGCTAGTTTGGAAAGTAAGTTGTTTGTATGAGAATTATACATTCACTAGACCTTTTGGGTCTAACGCTCGGTTGTTGGACTAACCGGTTTTGCAGGTCAACATACCACGCAGGATAAAGGCAAGAGGAAAGTTTAGAATTTTTGAATAAGGCAAGAGGAAAGTTTAGAATTTTTGAATTCTAGTTACTCATAAATGTATTGAAAAAAGTTTTTGTTAGCTCATGTTTTGTAAACAATACTATACTTTGATTTATGAGTAGGTATATGTGGATTATCTGTATATGGAATTTGTGGGTTGTTACAGTTGGTACCAGAGCCTTAGTTTAAGCGATCTGGGTATTTGCGAAATACTTAGACTTAAACTAGAGGTGTAGAAGTTATGATAATAGGTTTCACTGGGTCTATGAACATGGGAATATGTTATAGCTGAAACTATTATGAGAAAGATAGATTATATATATAACTGATATAATCTTCAGTTATGGATAGACTTGAGGATAAACGTGTTATTATGTTTTGATTATGTGAATAAACATATATGTTTAAATGTGACAGAAATATACGTACAATTAAGAAATGGCAGATAATCCTAATCAATCGAAAAGGACCTCTACCAGTTATGGAAGAGGTCGGCGAAGAAGAAACGTAACACAAGGAGAGGACCCAGAATATGTAATGACAATAGAAAGGCGAAGTCGTAGCAGAGGTCGAGGAAGAGGTAGAGGTACTAGACAAGAACATGAATTGTCGGCCCAAGAAAGTTTAATGTCTGGTCGTGGTAGAGGAAGAGCAAGGGGTGGAAACAATGTTCCTGAATCCGAATTTATTACCCAGGAAATATTGGCAACAGAGTTGGGAAAGTTCCAAGAAAGTTTGGTGAACTTGTTGGGATGTATAGCCCAAAATAATCCATAAGTAGTAAGAAATCCCGACTATCAGGAAGAAGTCGGAGCTAGTACACCGGTAACTGGTATATATTTGTACCCCTTACTTCGTCCTCAGTACAGAAAACAGGGGATATCAAGATGTTTCTTGCCTGTAAACCTCCTAAATTTTCTGGGGAACATGACCCTATTAAAACCATGTGTTGGCTTAAAGAGATAGAGCTGAGTCTGCAAATTAGTAAAAGTGCAGAAGAGGACAAAGTCATGTTTGCTGTATCCCGTCTGAGGTCAAGTGCTTTGTACTGGTGGGAAGTTTTGTCAAGTTCAGATCCAAACATTTTAAAACCCATGATGTGGGAAGAATTTGTGATCAAGTTTAAAATGCAGTTTTGTCCTGAAGTTGCAGTACAAAAGTTAGAAGATGATTTCCTTCGTCTTGAACAAGGAAACATGTCAGTTCTCCAGTATACAAAAGTTTTCATGGAACAATCTCGGTTTGCTGAAGCCTATATCATATTTGAAAGCAGTAAGGTGAGAAAGTATATCTGGGGTTTGGAGTCAAATCTTTGGAAGTATGTGATATCCAGGAATCTGACAACGTTTCAAGCAGCAGTTGATGCCGCTGAAATTCTGGAGCAAGACATTAACCGACAACCACAAGAAAAGGTTGGAGAGAAAAGAAAGGGGGAAGCTACAATGACTGATTTCCGTAGACGGAGGTTTTTGGAAAATTTGAATCGACCAGTCTCAAGGTTTGCTGATAGGGCATGTAACCGATGTCACAAAATACATCAGGGAAACTGTAATACAGATTTGCGAGTATGCTTTAAATGTCAGGAACCAGGACATATAGCTCGGGACTGTCGAATGACGCAAAGATGTTTTACTTGTAACTCATCTCAACATGTAAACACCGATTGTGTACAAGCAAAGGGACGATGGTCTGGATTTGCTGGAGGTCGAGGATCTGGATATTCTGGGGGCTGAGGATCGGGTTTTGGCCAACAGGTCGTGGGTTAGTGGATAATCGTGTTAACCCTGGTGGTCGAGGAGAGATAAGACGTAGGGAGTCTGCAAGAGGGAGAGCCTTTCAGATGACGAGAGGTGAGGCGGAAGAGCATCCTGAAGTGGTAACAAGTACATTCCTTGTTAATTCAGTATGTGCCAAAGTTTTATTTGACTCGGGTGCAAATCATTCTTTTGTGTTGTTAGACCCCATAATTTATAAGTGTAAAAGTAATGAAGAACAATAAGTGATGAAGAACCAGAAGACCGATGAAGACATTAAGGTAGAATTGACCAAGTCTGGAGAAGAACAAGAGGGTCGATGAACAACCAGAGATGCGATGGAAAGAGCATCTTCATCACCCCTCTTGACAACAACACTTAGAGTTTTCTTCAGCAATTCAACCAGAGGCATATGATGAGGATATGAAGATAAGGTTGAATCATCATCCCAAGAAAGACAGCTGGAGATGACAAATCGACAGCTGGATTTCAAGTTTATCTTAGTTTATAGCTTTTCCATAGTTTAGATAAACTTTATCTGTTAATAGAATATTAGTTAAATAGTCTCACTAGATAGTTATCTTCTAATTAGCCTTCTAGTATAAATAGGTGATTAGGCCTATTGTTAATAAAGTCGCTTTTACGTTTTTCATATTGAATAAAGTGAAATCATTGACACTGAAGATTATTCTTTGAATGTTCATACATTGTTCTTCAGTGTTCATCATTTTGTTCATTAAAACACTATAATTTGGTTATTCTTAACTCGATTATTAGTGTTATTGAGAGATCTGGGATCAACAATTGGTATAGTCAATTGACTGTTTCTCCAATCAACGATCATCCAAAATCTCTCAATTCACGTTTTTCATAAAATATATTCACCAAAAAAAAACCGTAAATTTTTCTCTCTTCTTAAATTCTTCAATGGCCAACTGGAATTCTGCATATAGTGTTGGGTCCCTCACCAAGCCTCTAACTCTTCAACGAGAAGAGTATCCACAATGGAGGATAAGGATGGTAAACTTCTTGGAAGGAATAGACAGGAACCTCCTGCAATCTGTAATGGAGGGTCCTTACGTTCCACAAACTCTTGTCCCAAGACTCCCAGGAACAAATACCACGGCTGAAATCCCTGCCTACTACATGCCCAAGGATGAGAAGAACTGGGATGAAGATGACATAGAATGGGTTGAGACCGACAAGAAGGCCAAAATACTGATAATAATGGCCATACCCAATGAAATCTTCCCATCCCTTGATGCATGTTCCACAACCAAGAAACTACGGGATGAACTGGCAAGCTAACTGGAAGGAGGGGCAAAAGCAAAGAAGAATCGTAGAGCATAATGTCTCAACGAATACACCAACTTTAAATCCCTTCCTGATGAACCACTACAGAAGACTTCCTGATAATCAATGTCGTCGAAATGATATCTCCAGAACTAAGGAAGAAAACAATGTTTTATTCCTAAAAAGTCTTCGCGATGAATGGACTCAGCTGTCGATGTCCCTACAAGAAAATTAGGACCTAGACGGTTGGTCACTTCATGATCTGTATGGAACGCTTGCAGCACAAGAGAACGACATTATGAAGAAGAAGGTATCCATCGCTAGACCTTTAGCTCTTGCTGCCGATGAAAAGGAAAAATCAAGGACCCCCACCAGAGAACACAAGAAGAAAGGAAAGAAAGCACTAGTGGTAGAATCAGAATCTGAAGACGGAACTTCTGAATCAGATGATGATATTAAAGCCTTTGCCAAATCTCTGGCCTTGATTACAAAGCAGTTCTAGAAAAAGTTCATCAAAAAACCTTATGAACGAAAATAATTTAAGAGGGAAAGTTACCAATCATCCTATGAAAGGAAGCAATATAAATTTCATCAGAGGGAAGACAGGAGAGATGGAAGAGAAGAGAGAGAAGAAAGAAGAGAAGATAGAAGAGACGAGAGGAAAGAGGACAAGGATGGAAGGAAAAATGATCTCTGCTGCTTCAGGTGCGGAAAACTCGGTCATTTTTCAAAAGAATGCAGAGGACGATTGGTAAAGGATGCTGACTATTACAAGAACAAATACAAGTATAATCCTAGAGAGCGAAGCCTGATGGCTGAGAAAGAAAACTGGTTGTCTGATTCTTCATCCGATGAAGAAGACAAAGCACTCATCTGTCTGATGGCCACGTCCAATGCAGAATTTGCCTCCAACTCTGATGATCATGTATGTGAGTCTACTTCCAATGAAACCAACTCTGCTCCATCTGAGCTAGAGTTAAAGGTGATAAAACTTTCAGAGGATTTATTTAAATTAAAAGAGAAATTAAGTTTTGAGAATTCTGAAAGAATAATAGCGGAAAAAGAAGCAAGTTTCTACAAAAGAGAGACTGACCATCTAACCGAAGAAAAAGCCGATTTTGCTAAGGAAAAGACTCGCATCATCACACTTAAGAAATCATAGAAAGATAAACTTCTGGAACTAAACAAACGAATAACTAAGGACTTAGAAAAGAAAACTAAGCCCTTAAAAGAATTTGAGGCAGAGAGACTAAATTCAGTTGCTCTTAAAGATTTCTTTCAAAAGGAACGGGAAATCCTTCACAAGAAGCTTCAAACCAATGAACTTTTGATGAAGAAGTATAAAGATGCCCAAGATGTTTATGAAAAATTAAATGGTCAAACGGACACTCACGGAATTGGATTCAATGAATTGGACTCCTTCATCGAATCAAAGAAATCCACCCTTAAATCCACTTTCAAACTTGGATGCAGTCAGAAACCCGACTTTCTCCCAAAACCAAAAGCAAATTTTAAAAGAGTTAAAGTCGATGGAAAAACTGTCGTTTTAAGACAGGATTTTGAGAATGTGGTGTACAAGAACAGTACAAGTAAGAATTTTGATGGAAGGAATGACACCTCCAAATTAGAGACAGATGGAAACCCTATGGTCAAACCAGAGTCTCTGATTGTCAATCCCATTTCATCAAGAAGTACTATTGATGAAAAGGAGAATCCTAATGAGGAACCATCAGCTGATGAGTCGATGAACCATCCAAGTAAAACTGGAAGTTCATCCAAGTCAGAATCGATGGAACCTTAGATAGATCACTCTGAAGCATCAACCTCTGAACCCACTTCTCCCACAGACATTCATGCTAACTTTAAGAAATCAACAAGAGACTTTCTCGATTCCGAATCTGAAGAAGAGATAATCTGTGAATCATCAGAAATCATTAGGGATAAAAAGCCTGAAAATTTCAAATCCTCAATGAAAACTGTTATTCCATCATTGATGAAATCTTCGGACAAAGGAAATGGAAAGCTGAGAAATAGCAAATCTGCCAAAGATAACTCACAAGGCCCTAGTACATCCTTCAAGTTCATCAAGTTTACTCGTGAGCAAAAACAAAAGTGGCCTGCATCTGAGAAAACTAACCACCACTTTTCCTCTCATTCAGCTGAAGAAAGGCAGACTTTCCTCAGGAGAAAAAAAGTAAAGCCAAAGACCTCTTCAAATAAAAAATTGAACTAGATAGGAAGTTTGTAAAAACAACCGATGCTAGGACAGGATTTACGTCTCCTACATTTACTTCTTCGTTTCCATCGAATAAAAAGAAAGTTAGACATACATATCCAAAGCATCATAACTGTCAATGTTTAACTCTTTTACAAAACCTGAGGAATCACATGTTGACACATCATTGCCCATTCTCTTAACACGTTTATCGATACAAAGTTAAAAACCAATGAAAACGTGAAGAAGCCCAAACCCAAGGGCAAGGGAAATACTAATAAAGCTAAGCCTGCAAAGGCTAAGGGAAATGAAAAAAGAGTGGTACACCTACTAACAAACGTGGACCCATAAAGAAATGGGTACCTAAAACCCCTTAATTTGTCTTGCAGGACCAGCATGTGCAACCATGGTACATGGATTCAGGCTGCTCCAGGCACGTGACTTGTGCTAAAAGTCAGCTATCCTTCTTCATCAAAAAATCTGGAGGCTCTGTGACTTTTGGAGACAACAGCAAGGGTACAATCAAGGGATATGACACTCTCATCAAAGGAAAAATCTCCATCAGTAAGGTGGCTTATGTTGAAGGTTTAAAGCACAACTTACTGAGCAGAAGCCAGTTCTGCGACAAGGGTCTAGAAGTCAGGTTCCACAAAGGCTTCTGTATCATAGAAACAAAGCCCGGGCAAACAATCATCAAGGCAAAGAGAGAAGGAAATCTCTATCTTCTAGATTTTGAATCCTCTATGGGACAAGACACCCTCTGTCTTGTGTCTCATAAGAGCGATGGAAATTGGCTATGGCATCAAAGTTCTCACATCTCAACTTTAATGCACTACGAAAACTAGCCACACAGAAGTTAGTGAAGGGAATTCTGGATCTCAAATTCGAAAAAGATCATCTTTGCTCAGCCTGTGAAATGGGAAAACTAATACGGGCCTCACATAAAACCAAGTCAGAAACCTCCTGCATCAAGCTCTTGGACAAGGTACATATAGACCTCTGTGGGCCTATATCAACTCAAAGTCTCTCTAGAAAGAAGTACATGTTAGTAGTGGTTGATGAATACTCCATATACACCTGGGTTGAATTTGTAAAGAAGAAATCAGATGTTCCAGACCTACTCATTGGAGTGATGAAAAGGATCCAAGTCCTTCTACAACGAAAACTAATAAAGGTTAGAAGCGACAATGGAACTGAATTCAAAAATGCCAAAATCGATGAATACCTCATCAGTGAAGGTATTACACAAAACTTTTCAGTAGCTAGAACTCCACAACAGAATGGAGTGGTGGAGCGAAGGAACAGAACCCTCATGGAAGCAGCAAGAACCATACTTGCTTCATCGGAGTTACCCATCACATTTTGGGCTGAAGCTATTTCCACTGCATGCTTCACCCAGAATCGATCAATCATCAAAAAGAGGCACCAGAAGACACCTTATGAGATCAACCAAAGAAGACCAAATGTCAAATGTTTTCATGTCTTTGGGTGCAAATGCTTTGTACTCAACGATAGAGAATATCTTGGCAAGTTCGACAAGAAAGATGATGAAAGGATCTTTCTGGGCTATTCTCAAACTGCCAAGGCCTATAGAGTCTACATCAAAACGATAAGAATCGTCATAGAAAGMATCAATGTGTCCTTTGATGATTCCACACCAATGACTTCTGGACACAACAGTTCAGAACTCGGACTTCAAAGGAGAGCATCTGATTCATCACTTAGAAAACCCAATGAATCAGAGTTAGCTCAATTATTTGAAGACATCTTTGACGAAGAAGTAATCTCTGGACATGCACCAACTGCAAAATCCACTTCCAGAACCGATGAAAAACATGAAGTTTCCAATTCTACAGGTACACCTCTTACTGAAACTCATGTTACTTCACCTTCTACTTCTTCTGTGTCTTCATGCCAAGATCAAGAACTAGAGTCTAACTCTGGAGATGATCTCTCCGAGGGGGAGCAAACAGTCCCATCAGTCGATGAAGAACTGCATCCTGTTGCTCTAGAACCCCAATCAAGCACCAAGTGGATAAAAGATCACCCATACCACCAAATCATTGGTGATCCAACCTTTGGTGTCAAGACGAGATCTGCCACTGCCAATGAACGCCTTTTCGCCAACTTTCTGAGCATGATAGAACCAAAGAAAAATTTCAGAAGCCCTACTAGACCCAAACTGGATAGACGCGATGCAAGGAGAATTACTCCAGTTTGAAAGAAACAAGTATGGTCTCTTATGCCTCTACTTAAAGGGAAGACGGCTATAGGAACCAAATGGGTTTTCCGAAACAAGAAGGACGAAGATGGCATAGTCATAAGGAACAAAGCCAGGTTTGTTTCCAAGGGCTACTGCCATGAAGAAGGGATTTACTACGATGAAACATTTGCTCCCGTCGCAAGACTTGAGGCCATCCGGATATTCCTAGCCTATGCAGCTCACAAAGGCTTCAAGGTTTATYAGATGGATGTCAAGTCTGCCTTCCTAAATGGAAAACTTCAAGAAGAAGTATACGTGTAGCAGCCCCCTGAGTTTGAAGATCCAAAAATCCAGATTATGTCTACTTTCTGGACAAAGCTCTCTATGGGCTGAAGCAAGCACCCAGGGAATGGTATGAAACACTATCTACCTTTCTCATCAATAATGGATTCAAAAAAGTTACAATCGATACAACCCTCTTTCTCAAAAAGCACAAAGAAGATATCTTACTTGTTCAAATATATGTGGACGACATCATATTTGGTTCTACAAATGCAAAACATTGCAAAAAATTCTCAGAGTTGATGAAAAGCAAATTTGAAATGAGCATGATGGGAGAACTAAGTTTCTTCCTTGGTCTTCAAATAAAACAAGCCTCAGAAGGAATTTTCATCAATCAGTCCAAATATGTGACTGATTTTCTGAAGAAATATTCTCTCTCAAATTCATCATCAATTAGAACACCTATGGCTACAAGAGCTAAGTTATTTGTTGATCCATCAGGCAAACCTGTGGATGTAACAACCTACAGAGGCATGATTGGATCACTCCTATATCTAACTGCTAGTAGACAAGACAATATGTTTGCCACATGTCTTTGTCCAAGATATCAATCAAATCCTAAAGAATCGCATCTCTCTGCAGTCAAGAGGATCTTTAGCTACCTAAAGGGAACTATATCATTGGGTCTTTGGTATCCAAAGAACTCTGGCTTTGATCTAATAGCCTACACAGATGCAGATCATGTAGGTTGCAAACTTGATAGAAAGAGTACGTTTGGAAGCTGTCAACTCTTGGGGGACAAGCTGGTAAGTTGGACTTCCAGAAAACAAAATTGTTTCTCAACCTCTACAACAGAAGCATAATATGTTGTTGCTGCTAGTTGTTGTTCACAAGTTCTCTAGATGAAGACTCAGCTTAAGAACTATGGATTCCATTATGACAAAATCCCCATCCTCTGTGACTCCAAGAGTGCCATAGCAATCTCTGCAAACCCAGTGCAACATTCCAAGACCAAGCACATCGATGTAAGGTACCATTTTCTGAAAGACAATGTTGAAAAAGGCAATATAGAAATGTAYTTTGTWCCCACTGAGATTCAACTTGCTGACATTTTCACAAAAGCTCTTGATGAGAAAAGATTTTTATTTTTAGTCAGGAAGATGGGTATGTTGAATCTCACCACATAAAGGCAATAAGTATTTCAATTAGAGATTCTCAATATCTTATGATTATGCCTACAAGTGATACAAAGAAATCAGCCATAATCAATAAAGTACTCCAAACTAGCGTCTCTGGTTCTAAAGACAAGAGCCTCTGGCCATGAAGAAATCTTTTAATATGGCTCAAATTTATTTCATCGCCTTTGGAACCAGAGACCTTTGGTCCAAAGCAAATACTTAGTTTTTCTTCACTAAGTATTACCTTCGCAACTAGAGCCTCTGGTTCTAAAGACCAGATCCTCTAGATTCTCACTCTTTGAAACCAGAGCCTCTGGTCCTATAGACCAGAGCCTCTGGATTCTCATCCCTTGAGACCAAGCCCCTTTTGGACTCCATCGCATATCCTCATTCATATAACCAGAGCCTCTGGTTCTAAAGACCAGAGCCTCTGGTTTCCAATTCCTTTGCAACCAAAGATATCTGGTTCCCTTATAAGACTTGGCATGTTCACTTCACCTTTCATCCATCAAAAATAGCATCTTCAAGTCAACCAGAGCCTCTGGATTCATACTCTTTGCGACCAGAGCCTCTCTGGACCCATAGAGTTCCCCCCTTTACATTCCACATGCACTTAACCATTTTCTCATACTTCTTTTCCTTGCCTTTGCAACCAGAGCCTCTGGTTCTAAAGACCAGAGCCTCTGTATTCATTGTCTTTAGAACCAGAGCCCACTGGTCTCAAAGACCCATTCATATGCATATCAATTTGCACACTTAGTCACATTTCCTTCCTTTCTTTCATCATCCTTCACAACCAGAGCCTCTGGTTGTATAGACCAGAGCCTCTGGTCACCTTAATCATCATTATTATTGGTTCTAGGGGGAGTTTTTAAAACTCAAAACCWATCTTCATGCATCATTTGAGGGGGAGCTACTCATTCATCATGAAACTCCATTATACTCATGCATTTTCCATTCCAGAGCCTCTCGATACATAAATGCTACATAAATAATGAATACACCTTGTGTATTTAACCAGAGCCCCTCTGGTTCTACATAATGGATTGCCCATGCTTATACAGAAGCTTTGGTTTGCCATCAAGGCTTCTTAATCATGCAATCCAACATTTCATCGATGAATTCCTTCATCGATATTCAACCAGATCACCTCTGTTCCCCATCAAAAGGGTTATGTGCAACCAGAACTCCTCTGGTTCCATGACAAAATCACTTTCATCCATAAACCCATCAAAATTAAAAAACTTTCTAAAGATTACACAAAATTGCAGCTTTTGTGACTAAAAACTATACAACATGGGTTTTTAGAAGACCAAAACTTCGTAATTTGTATTAATCTTACAATTAGATGGAATTTTAAAATTTCAATTGTTTTTGGATTAATCTTTCACGAGATATTATTTGGAATAAATTACTATTTCAAATAATCTATACGTCATCCTCACACGTTCCTGACACCATATACAGCATGTTCCCCATGAACCATTTCAAATTTCCCTTCCCTAACCTCGCCTTGACACTTGTCCTCCAACATTAATGGCACATACAATCAAGACGGCTCATGATCTCTTAATCAAATCATCTTTTATCCAACCGACTCCCATTTTCATGATTATTTCAATACAATAATCAAGAAAACCTTTTCCTATTCCCCACCCCCACCACACCCTCACCTCTTCCCCACCTATAAATACCCTTCTTCACCCTTCATTTACTTTTTACGCTCCCTAAAACCTGCAAACAGACTTTGCCGAACGAACTTACCTGCAACTTCCTACGTATTGGCTTCCTCCGTATCACATGAGTCCAACAACAATGACAGTCACGTTCAATCCATCGGCGCCGACAGTCGCGCAATCGTCTTCCTCCCAATGAAGCCCAACAACCATCCCATTGAACTGCGAAATATCCTGTTCGACGACAGGTTTATCGTCATGATCGAATTCTTCAAAAACTGCATCCTTCTACCAGCACTTACCCTCATTGACAATGGCGTACCACTAAAGTACGTCCAATAGTACTGGCAGACCTACGAATTCGACCCTGAAAGCCATGAATAATGGGGGACATTGACTCCCCAAATGACATAATTTGCTCGCTCAAGATCTCGTGGGCAAAAGTATCTCGAGTTATGTGCATTCCAACTCGTTGAGAACTCGGCATTGAGCAATATGCCGAGCCACCCACCACCTCCGACATCCTTAAGTTCATCCAAATGCTAGGTTACAATGGTGACCTACGCAACGCCACCGACTTTAAAAGGTAGTGTTTACCGCCAATGTGGAATATGTTCTTTTCCATATTGAACAGGGCCCTTACCTACAAACTAGTGTCGATGGACCAAGGCAACATCAACATCATGACGATCATGTACGGACTCTTCTTCAACATCCCTCTCGACTACGCTTTTCTCATATACAATGAGATCCACACTGCGATAGTCAAGAAGTGTAAGCTCCAGGCGACCGGCAAGCCCTTAACCTCTGTTCTGTTTTCTCATTTCCTAGCTCTCTTTATAGCGGATGCGATGAGGAAACATGACCTCCCGGCCGAAGAACCATTCACCCCCGTCTTCAAAATGTATGGCCATTGACCCACTCTCTCGAAGGAAGGATATACCATCAACAGACCAGTCTCCAGAGCAATGCTCAGTGTAATACCAGAGACATCAGAGATCCGACGAACTTAAGAACGCTCTCTGCTGTCCCATGAACCGAGGGCAGCTACCCCAGAGCGAATAGAACCGTCCCCAGAATCGAGCGAGGGAGCATAGGAGCCATCTTCATCGGATGATGAAAATGATGATGATGATGATGATGATGATGATGATGGTACTCCATGTGCATCCCTCGGCCCTTCACAAACATATCCCCCTCCCTCTTCCCAAAGGGCAACCACCTCCTTTACCCCTGGCGATCAAGGCCAAAGGGGTATTGAACAAGGACCACCCAGTCCAATCCCACAACCAGCCAGCCATCTAGAGGCCATTCTTCGGGCCTCTGGAGATGATTTACCTAAGGAACCTCAATTTCCATCGCCCCTCTCCCAACAGAGAGGCGATGAAGACATAAAGCCACATCGCCTCATGGCTCGATAGTACCACCCATACACCCAAAAGCATGTGTTGCTTCTGCCGTTGATGAAGCCCAAGATCGTTCAGAGTGATCTCCCTTTCGTACACCACAACCCCCTTCAATACTTGATCTAGCAAAGAGGAAACACACTTACTTCTCTTACCCGGCCTCTAAAGCCGAGGAAAAAGAAGTCGCAACATCTGGAGATAACTCCTCACTTGAGGGATATCAAGGACGTGATGGAAGTCCTTCAAGACCTACATTCTCACAAGGCGTTGATGGCGCCTCAGGAGGAGAGGCCCAACCTGTAGCATCTGTTGCTGCAGGG
Source organism: Cynara cardunculus var. scolymus (assembly GCF_001531365.2). Lineage (NCBI taxonomy): Eukaryota > Viridiplantae > Streptophyta > Magnoliopsida > Asterales > Asteraceae > Cynara > Cynara cardunculus. The sequence goes on from NW_020200947.1 coordinate 28,532, forward strand.
GTTACCCACACGGCCGAACTAGTCACAAAGGCTGAGTTCCAAGCCTTTGTTGACTCAGTTCAGCGGTCCTTGGAAGACCTAAAACTCATCATCCAAGGGATTGTTGAAAGCCCACCCTCCATCGATACCACCACCCTTCAACAATCCCTTGCCACCCTTCAACAAACCCTTACCACCCTTACCACCCAAACCAGAGACAATACCACCCGTCTCCAAATGCTTCAACAAACCGTAACCCAACACCACAACACCACCACCTCCCTTTCCACCCAAAGAAACCAACTCCTCATTCAATACATTGCCACTCTCATGGCCCAAGCAACTGCGACCGATGAGACCCTTGCCTCCATCACCACCCAAATAAACACCATCTTCCAAACCCTCAACACCCTACCAGCCACAATCCTCTCCCAACACCCCGCTAAAGCGAAAACACGGGATGCTAACAGACAAGCGAGTCATAGCAACAGTTCATAAATAACACTATTTCAAGTTGTTCAAAAACAAAACGGTTCATCGACATAACAAAAGTTAGAATTTACACAACGTTCATAATTACATCAAAAACTTGACTTAATCGATCTTGGCTCAAGCATGCTCCCTTAAAATCCAAACCACTCAGTTAGAACCTGAAAAGCATGGAAATAAAAACGAGGTCAACTACAAAGTGTTGGTGAGCTCACAGATTTTCACATGCACAAAAAAATTTCAATGCATAAACCAAGTAATAGCAAACTTATGCGAATTCTTTGCACTTAATAAATGTAAATCCCTCGCGATGTAACACTTGAGACGCTACTGAGCCTTACCTGACCAATATGTCCCATTAATTTTTGAACAACCAGAAGTAGCCCGTTCACTACTTAGGTCCCACGGTTCGATAAACCACTAATTCAGCGGTGGTCCAAATTCCACATGATTAGGCTAGAAAACATAGGTAATTGTGCACCCCTTTTTGGGTGGGACTGTCAACACAATAGCGGCTATCCACAATACCACAGCCCGGGGATGTACCCGAGTTAACAAGTAGCGTGTATGGATGGGGACTTTTATTTGGAAACATATACTCTCAAGCGCATCAATTTAGCATTTATTCTAARTGCAGAAAYAGTTGTCAAAACAAAACATAATGAACCCGACTAAGCAGTTCCTTAGCCCAAGAGGTTCCAAGTAAAACTTGACTAAGTAGTTCCTTAGCCCAATGGTTTTGAGCAAAGCATCGACTAAACAGTTCTTTACTCCAAATATTTCAAATATGTAAACATGCAAAGTTGGCTCAATTTCATGTTTTTCCCCCAAAAATATAAAAAGCATTAAAAATGGGGCCGTGAGAACTCACCTGTTTTGCGATTATTTGAATGATTCCTTTAAGGACTTGCTATGCTCGCTCGTACTTCCTGACAGACCAACCAGCGCTATATTACTTACGGTTTTCCTTGGCTAAGGTAGAGCAATATTGTTCTAAATGCAAGCCATCAAGTGTTTTTATAAAATAAAGCTGATTTAATTATTTATTAAGAAGGAACCTTCCAAAATCCAAATAATGACATCATTAAATGTCATCCCAAAACAAATGATGACAGCTGCCAATGACCAAAAACAAGAGATTTTGAGTGGGTTTAACACTCTTTTCAAGAATAATCCACAATCCTTGAGCCACACGCCTTCAACACCGATTGCATGCAGCTTAACATTTCCAAGAATTAAAAATCTAACACAAAACCATCATCTTTGAACAACTCCAGAAAACAAAATAAGTTCCGGTTCCAACAAGTTTTCAAAGGGATAAATCCGATTAGAGTTGCATGCAAGACCTATCATCCAAAAAAATGTGATCGGATCTCACATGCAAGGAATTTTTCTTTCTTTCTTGGAGATTAAAGAACGTGGGTCACGGATTATCATCCCAACGAAGACACATGCGGGTCTTTCATGATTAATTTCTCCTCTTTAAATCCCATAAATCTTAGTCAAAGAGTCAAGTAAGGGGAAAGATAAAGACTTTCGGATATTAAAAAGAGATAAACAGCTCTAAAACATACCTTTTCTTGACTACAACAAGTCTCAAGAATAGCATAAATCTTGAGTTTTGCTAGGAGATGGAATCGGTTGGAAAGTGATTGAGTTAGAGAGAGAAACGATGAAATGGCTGGAAATTTGGAAAGTGAAGAATTTTCAAAAGGGAAGGGGTATTTATATAGGGATTCAATATAAAGAATGGGCTGACCTCTAAAGGCCCAAGCCCAAAAAGACTTTTATTTACAAAATAAAAGACCCCAATAAATACAACAAACAAAACAATTTTGACAAAAGATTTTTAAGGCCACACTCTTTCAAAATAATAATTGGCAACCAAAAATAAAAGATTGGAACTTTGGAAATTTGAATTCTAAGAAGAACGAAACGAAAATATTGACTTTATTTTTATGTGAAATATTTCAAAACTATTTGGCATTGCACGAACTAACTTGGTTAGCTACCCGCCGAAACGTGACCTAACAAACTAATCTTGGAGGATAAGTAAGATGATCTCAGATCATCGAAGCTAAATCCTAGAAAGAATTAGTTTTCAATAAAGGTCCTAAAATGGGATACTAACCTGAAATTCTAAAATACAGAGTTGTCACAGTCTCCCCAAGCCAGAAAAATTTCGTCCCGAAATTTAATCGTCAAGTTTAAAGTCATGGCTGGCCTTTAGAACAGGTGGGGATACTTTTTTTTTCATGAAATCTTCCCTTTCCCATGTGTACTCCCGTCCATGCTTGGAGTCCCAATGGACTTTTACTATGGGAATCCTGCCACGCCTCAACTGCCTAACTTCTCTGTCCATGATCTCTATGGGTTTCTCAACGAAATGCAGTTGATCGTTAACCTGCACGTCTTCTAGTGGCATTACTTGAGTTTCATCTGATAGDCATCTTTTGAGATTCGATACATGGAATGTATCATGTATAGTGCTTAACTCCGGGGGCAAATCTAGCTTATATGCTACTGGTCCAATCCTTTCTGTTATTTCGAAAGGGCCAATATAACGAGGGCCCAGTTTGCCTCTCTTTCCAAAATGCATCACTCCTTTCCATGGTGAAACCTTTAAGAAAACGTTATCACCTTTCTGGAATTTTAATGGTTTCCTCCGATTGTCAGCATAGCTTTTCTGACGATCCCTTGCAGACTTGAGTTGATTTCTGATTACTACAATCTTATTAGTGGTCTCTTGGATAACGTCGGGTCCAGTTAACTGTTTATCGCCAATTTCTGACCAACACAATGGAGATCTGCACTTGCGCCCATACAAAGCTTCATAAGGCGCATATTGGATACTGGTATGGTAGTTGTTATTGTGGGCAAATTCCACTAATGAAAGATATGTGTCCCAACTTCCACCAAAATCTATAACACAGGCTCGCAGCATGTCTTCCAGAGTTTGGATTGTTCTTTCGGTTTGTCCATCTGACTGAGGGTGATAAGAAGTGCTTAAGTCCAGACGAGTACCCATTCCTTGCTGAAGCGACTGCCAAAACCTTGACATAAAACGGCTGTCTCTATCCGATAGAATGGAAGTAGGCACCCCATGCCTAGCGACGATTTCATTTATATAGATCTGAGCTAACTTCTCCATCTTACAGTCTTCTCGGATTGGCAAGAAATGAAATGATTTTCTCAATCGATCTACAATCACCCAGATGGCATCATGCCCTTTACAGATCGGGGTAACTTAGTTATGAAGTCCATCGATATCTGCTCCCATTTCCATTGAGGAATTTCGGGCTGCTGGAGCAGACTAGAAGGTTTCTGGTGCTCGGCTTTGACTATTGCACAAATTGAGCACTTACTTACATACAGTGTAATGTCTTTCTTCATTCCAGGACACCAGTAATATGCTCTTAAGTTCTTATACATCTTGTCTGCTCCCGGGTGAATTGAATGTTTTGATCGATGAGCTTCGATCAAAGTGGTTGACCTAAGATTGCCAATTTTGGGTATCCAAACTCTATTTCCCAAATAATACGCTCCATCAGAATTCATCTGAAATTTGGACTCTATGCCATGCAAAATTTCATTCTTCAAGTTCTCCCTTCTTAGAGCTTCTTTTTGATCCTCTAGGATTTGTGTCTTCAAACTGGTATTCACCAAGATTCCCAAAGCTCGCACCCTTATTGGCTTTATACCTTCCTTCCGGATCAAAGCATTAGCCACAACATTGGCTTTACCTGGATGGTATTTGATCTCACAATCATAATCACTAAGCAATTCAACCCATCTTCTTTGCCTCATATTCAACATTTTCTGWTTGAGGATGTGTTGAAGGCTTTTATGATCAGTGTAGATGGTGCATTTTGTGCCATAGAGATAGTGCCTCCATATCTTAAGTGCAAATACCA
>NW_020200947.1:34577-36241 GCF_001531365.2 Cynara cardunculus var. scolymus
TCTGTCGATTCTGGTTTGCATTTGCCCCTGTTTTTCATTTTGGGCAATCATTCCTTATATGGTCTGGGCTTCCACATTCAAAACATAAGCGCTTCCGACAATCCTTTGCCGTGTGACCCCCTAGACGACACCTCTGGCAGATGATACAATTCCCTCAGTGCGAAAAGTTCCACTTTTTGCATCTTTCTGCTTCGCCCTGCCTTACCACCTGTGATTGAGCTCCAAAATTCCTTGTTATTCTCCTTCTTCTGTCGAATTTCCCTCCAATTCTTTGGTCCCATACTTTTCTATCTTCCGTTTTCCTTTGGCCAACCCTGCGGATCGCACAACATTGTTCGTGAGTTTTGTGGCAATTTCTACCGCCTCTTGGATAGTCTTTGGATTGGCAGAGGTTATGTTTCCCCTAATTTCTGGAGACAATCCCCAAATGTACCTTTCGATTCGAACCTCCTCTGGTGTCACAACGTGCTGCACCAGGTTTGCCAATTCGTGAAATCTTGTTGTATACGTAGAAATATCGTCCCCGTTCATTTCGAGGTTCCACAATTCCATTTCCAACTTTTGGAGTTCACTCCTTGGACAGTATTCGTCTTTTAGCAACTTCTCAAACTCCTCCTAGGGAATTCGGTTAGCCACTTCTCGGCCTCTGATTTGCACTAGTGTGTTCCACCAAGTGAGTGCCCTTTCTTGCAATAAGCACGCTGCATATTCTACTTTATTCCCTTTGGTGCATTTGCTAATGTGCAGAACGGATTCCATGCCCTCTAGCCACGATAGTAAACCTACCGCTCCTTTGGTTCCATTAAATTCCTTGGGGTTACAAGCTCTGAAAGTCTTATAAGTACATTCTCGCGGAGGTCTAGGTTCAGAGTTTGAAGTCTGGTTGGCATTCAGTCCAGCAGCCACTTGGCTGACTTTATTGGGTAGTGCGGTACGAGTTGCGCTATATCGGGGTTCTTCCTTCTTGGCGACATTTCTTTGGATCCTAATCAGAATGGAATTCGTAAGTTTGATGGCAGAGCAAGGGTAATAGCATCCCAGATATTTCTATGGTACCCAAGAGTGTTCTTCGTGTGGAGGGTATACAGTCATTATCAAAACCAAAATAGAGTAAACTTATTCTAACAATAAATTGACATAATAAGCATTCTTCAAAAGGTGCCATGCATTGAAATTGGATGATGAGTACAAAACAGGTATTCCAGTCACAATCTGAGTCATTCTGCTCCCTTCATGGGGTCGGGATGACTCCCCTGCGACCCTCTGTGAATTCTCAAATGTCACCCTCTGTGGTAGTGGGACTCTCTTCCTAGGTGTGACCCTGGTTCTTGGACCGTGATAGGTTTGTGGCGGAATGTCAGGTACTTGCTCCGTCGGGGGTAGGTAGGACACTTGTGGTGTGTCAGCAGCATCACTTGAAGCCGTATCCTGGTCATACGGGTCCACCTCTTCGTTGCGGTTCAAGTTCCTTTTGGAGCGACCGACTACGTATCCACATTCGTCGACGGAATATTCGCTTGGATTAAAAGACATTTTTAGAGATCTGCGGCATGGACAACCTTGGTTACTAAAGTGCATCCTCTAGCATAAGCTTAGTGATTCAAATAGAAGCTTCTAAATAAAATTAAGTCATGACAAGCAGACTATATCCTCTGGTTAAACCT
>NW_020200947.1:38071-49640 GCF_001531365.2 Cynara cardunculus var. scolymus
AACCCGACTAAGCAGTTCCTTAGCCCAAGAGGTTCCAAGTAAAACTTGACTAAGCAGTTCCTTAGCCCAATGGTTTCGAGCAAAGCATCGACTAAATAGTTCTTTAGTCCCAATATTTCAAATATGTAAACATGCAAAGTTTGCTCAATTTCATGCTTTTCCCCCAAAAATATAAAAAGCATTAAAAGTGGGGCCGTGAGAACTCACCTRTTTTGCGATTATCCRAATGATTCCTTTAAGGACTTGCTATGCTCGCTCGTACTTCCTAACAGACCAACCAGCGCTATATTACTTACGGTTTTCCTTGGCTAAGGTAGAGCAAGATTGTTCTAAATGCAAGGCCATGAAGTGTTTTTTATAAAATAAAGCTGATTTAATTATTTATTAAGAAGGAACCTTCCAAAATCCAAATAATGACATCATTAAATGTCATCCCAAAACAAATGATGAYARCMKCCAATTACCAAAAACAAGAGATTTTGAGTGGGTTTAACACTCTTTTCAAGAATAATCCACAATCCTTGAGCACACGCCTTCAACACCGATTGCATGCAGCTCAATATTTCCAAGAATAAAAAATCTAACACAAAACCATCATACAACTCCAGAAAACAAAATAAGTTCCGGTTCCAACAAGTTTTCAAAGGGATAAATCCGATTAGAGTTGCATGCAAGACCTATCATCCAAAAAAATGTGATCGGACCTCACATGCAAGGAATTTTTCTTTCTTTCTTGTAGATTAAAGAACGTGGGTCACGGATTATCATCCTAATGAAGACACATGCAGGTCATTGATGATTAATCTCTTCTCTTTAAATCCCAAAAATCTTAGTCAAAGAGTCGAGTAGGGGGAAAGATAAAGACTTTCGGATATTAAAAAGAGAAGTAAACAGCTCTAAAACATACCTTTTCTTGACTACAAACTAGTCTCAAGAACAGCAGAAATCTTGAGTTTTGCTAGGAGATGGAATCGGTTGGAAAGTGATGGAGTTAGAGAGAGAAACGATGAAATGGCTGGAAATTTGGAAAGTGAAGAATTTTCAAAAGGGAAGGAGTATTTATATGGGGATTCAATATAAAGAATGGGCTGACCTCTAAAGGCCCAAGCCCAAAAAGACTTTTATTTAAAAAATAAAAGACCCCAATAAATACAACAAACAAAACAATTTTGACAAAAGATTTTTAAGGCCACACTCTTTCAAAATAATAATTGGCAACCAAAAATAAAAGATTGGAACTTTGGAAATTTGAATTTTTAAGAAGAACGAAATGAAAATATCGACTTTATTTTTATGTGAAATATTTCAAAACTATTTGGCATTGCACGAACTAACTTGGTTAGCTACCCGCCGAAATATGACCTAAAAAACTAATCTTGGAGGATAAGTAAGATGATCTCAGATCATCGAAGCTAAATCCTAGAAAGACTTAGTTTTCAATAAAGGTCCTAAAATGGGATACTAACCTGAAATTCCAAAATGCAGAGTTGTCACAAAAGTTTGCCGCTCGGTCGATTGAGCCTACCAATGCGTTGAAGAAGAGCCTCCTACAACAGCAAGAACGAACGAACTCTCTTCTTCATTCCATGGAACAACGGCGCAACAGGGATCGAGTGCGCATACTGGCCGAACACATCCGTCTATTTAAGAAGAACAGGACCAGGGGCTCCTGTTCATCAAGTCGGCCCCTGAAGAGACGAAGGCATGAGGATCCATACCCCGATGAACATGGTCTAGGTTCTCATGAGGGGGAGAATCAGGCAACAGCTTGACAACCAACGAAATCCGCTGCACCCTCATCATCCCACCAACAAACACAAAACCCACCATCACCCAACCAAGGAACCCAAGCAAGGGAACCAGAGGCTCAGCCCTCTGAAGATGTATGAAATGTACATGTTCCCCTTGCTACCACACCTGAACCCATCGTGTTGAGTTCCTCAACTGATGAAAATCCATCCACCCCACCAACAAAAACCAACCCACCTTTTACTCCATCTTCAACAACAAACCTACCATTAACCCCATCACCAACCCCTTGTGAAACACAACCTTTCATCAACCTACCCAATGAACCTGAACAAACACACATCCAACCTTCACCTCAACAACCTCAACCCCAAACACAACCCAATGAACCTACACCACCCCAAAAAGAGCCAACCAAAGAAACCATCACATTGCCAACCGATACACAACCCACTACCCAAACACACCCCCCAACCGATACACAACCCATAACCCAAACTCAACCCCCAATCGAACCAACCATGGTGCAAGCAGACATTCCCTCTTCATCAAGGCACCCTCCATAGAGCCTAGTCGATGAAATAATCGAGAACATGGAGTCGCTATAGAGACATCCAGAGATACCTCCCAGGGAACCCATCATGATGGAAAACATCCATCAGTATCTATACCACAATCGCGATGAAAGCTTGTCTCCCCATCCTCCAGTTCTATCACCAGAATCAATGGACCTCCTACACCATCGATTTGTTAGATTGACTAACCAACCACCACAAGCTGTCTTCTCAAATGATGGGATAAGGATGGTAATGGATATCAAGATGATGACCTTCACCAATAGATCTATTAGATATATCGAGTACACGATGGAAAGAGCTCATGGTCAGGTTAGCGTCTTCAACGACAATGACTTGATCGACCTTTATACGTTCACAGCTCAGCGACAGGATCAAGGAATAAGATTTGGGATGGCAAACAGAGTGATACTGAAGATGATTGAGACCCTGGTGAAGCACAGAGCCAAGAGTGATTTTCAAATTGCTCTTCAATTGAGTATCGAAAGACTCTCCTGCACCCCACCGAATGAAGATTTTCCTGGACTGCAGGAGAAGAGATCTGCCTCTGTCTTAACTCAACCCAAGCTTGGACTTGTCTTCAAGAATGAGTTCGGGGAAAAGAAAATTTTCAGACTAACTGAAGCCTTCAAGTATTGAACCGATACACCTGAGTGGTTTCAGAAGGTTATCAGAGAGACTGGGCAAAACTTATGTGCCAAGAGAAGATGGGAAGCAACTCATTCATAAGATATCAACAGTCATCAGTTATCAAAGACTACTTCTGCACTTCTGGGATATATGTCAAGGTAGATCATGAATGGAGTTTTAAAAAAAATTTCCTTAATATGAAATGTCTTTTGCTTCCAGTATTGTATGAATCCATCATCCAATGAAAATTTGGAATTTGATGCTTTTCTTTAGATTAGTCTTTGTTCTTCAAAATTATTCATAGATTAGTTTATGTTTGTTCTTTCATTACTTAGAGGGAGATTGTTAGACCCCATAATTTATAAGTGTAAAAGTAATGAAGAACAATAAGTGATGAAGAACCAGAAGACCGATGAAGACATTAAGGCAGAATTGACCAAGTCTAAAAAAGAACCAGAGGGTCGATGAACAACCAGATATGCGATGGAAAGAGCATCTTCATCACCCCTCTGGTCAACAACACTTAGTATTTTCTTCAGCAATTCAACCAGAGGCATACGATGAGGATATGAAGATAAGGTTGAATCATCATCCCATGAAAGACAGCTGGAGATGACAAATCGACAACTGGATTTCAAGTTTATCTTAGTCTATAGCTTATCCATAGTTTAGATAAACTTTATCTGTTAGTAGAAGATTAGCTAAATAGTCTCACTAGATAGTTATCTTCTAATTAGCCTTCTAGTGTGAATAGGTGATTAGGCCTATTGTTAATAAAGTCGCTTTTATGTTTTTCATATTGAATAAAATGAAATCATTGGCACTCAAGATTATTCTTTGAATGTTCATACATTGTTCTTGAGTGTTCATCATTTTGTTCATTAAAACACWATAATTTGGTTATTCTTAACTCGATTATTAGTGTTATTGAGAGATCTGGGATCAACATGTGTCACCATCGTTTGTTAACTGCGCACAGTTAGAATCTAAAGCACTAAGTGAGGATCTAATTTTGGAAACAGCAAACGATAGTGAAGTATCTATTAAGGAAAGAATAGATGAATGTTTCATAAGTATAGAAGGATGTGAGATGCCTATACAACTATTTCCTTTGCCTTTAAGGGAATTTGATATAATTATAGGCATGGATTGGTTAGCTAAAAACCAAGCTAACATAGTTTGTGACGAGAAAATGATCCATATAGACTTACCGAAAAAAGGAAAGGTTGTGATTTATGGGGATCGACGGGATCGTTACTCTAGCCTTATTTCAGTTCTAAAGGCTCGAAAGTATGTACAGAATGGATGTGTTAGTTTTCTTGCATATGTTATAGATATGAAGCAAGAAAAGGGAAAGATGGAGGATATCCCAGTCGTAAGAGAATTTCCTGAGGTATTTCCAGAAGATTTGATAAATTTACCTCTGGATCGAACAATTGAATTCCATATTGAATTACTTCCTAGAGCAGCACCTGTTGCACGTGCACCATATAGATTAGCTCCTTCTGAGTTAAAGGAGTTAATGTCGCAATTGAAAGAATGGTTGGATAAAGGTTTTATCCGACCAAGTACTTCCCCTTGGGGTGCACCGGTGCTATTTGTAAAGAAGAAAGATGGATCAGTGAGAATGTGCATTGATTACCGGGAACTGAATAAATTGACAATCAAAAATAAGTATATCCTCTCCCAAGAATTGATGATTTGTTTGATCAATTGGTTGGGGCTACTTATTTTTCGATAATTGATTTATTTTTCGATAATTGATTTACGGTCCGGTTACTATCAATTAAAGATTCAGAATGAAGATGTGTCGAAAATGGCATTCCGCACACGTTATGGTCATTATGAATTTCTGGTTATGCCATTTGGACTCACAAATGCGCCTGCAGCCTTTATGGACATGATGAATAGGGTGTGTCGTCCCTATCTTGATAAATTTKTGATTGTCTTCATTGATGATATTCTGATATATTCTCGATCGAAAGAAGAGCATGCTCATCATTTGAGATTACTCTTGGAATTGTTGAAACGAGAGAGATTGTATGCTAAAATGTCAAAATGTGAATTTTGGCTTCGAGAAGTTTAGTTTTTGGGGCATGTTATCTTAAAAGAAGGCATTAAATTAGATCCTTTGAAGATTGAAGTCATTGAAAAATGGGAAGCCCCAAAGACTCTAACTGAAATCAGAAGTTTTCTGGGATTGTCTGGGTATTATCGTAAGTTTATTCAGGATTTCTCTTGTATTGCTACTCCACTAACAAAGCTGACACAAAAGAATGTGAAATATGAGTGGGATGAAGCGCAAGCTCATGCCTTTCAAATATTAAAGGATAAATTATGCAGTGCACCAATTCTATCCTTGCCAGATGGAATGGAAGATTATGTGGTATATAGTGACGCATCAAAGATGGGTTTGGATTGTGTACTGATGCAATGTGGAAAGGTAATAGCTTATGCTTCCAGACAGTTAAAAGATCATGAAAGGCAGTATCCTCCTCATGATATGGAGTTGGCGACGGTAGTATTCGCTTTGAAGATATGGAGGCACTATCTATATGGAACGAAATGTTAAATTTTCACAGATCATAAGAGCTTGCAACATCTGTTCCATCAGAAAGAACTGAATATGCGTTAGAGACGATGGTTGGAATTAGTTAGTGATTATGATTGTGAAATTTTGTATCACCCAGGAAAGGCAAACGTAGTGGCCGATGCGTTAAGCCAACAAGAGAAAAGTGGAACTATCAAAGTTATAGCTTTATGGGTTAAGTTGTTACCAAGTATTCAAGAAGAGTTACAAGAATTTCAACATGAGGCCATGAAGAAAGATAAGATCGAACAGGAAAAATTGGATGGATTAATATCTGATTTGGTGAGAAATGACGAAGAATTCTGGAATTTCCAGGACAGAATTTGGGTACCATGCTATGGTGGTCTCAAGAAATGGATTTTGAGTGAGGCTCACAAATCACGTTTTGCAATCCATCCAGGTACAAATAAAATGTATCGGGATTTGAAGCAACAATATTGGTGGCTAGGTATGAAGAAGGATATAGCTAAGCATGTTGAGCAATGCCTAACATGTCTTCAGGTAAAGATTGAACACCAACGCCCTTATGGTAAATTGCAATCCTTAGAATTTTCAATTTGGAAGTGGGATCACATTACTATGGATTTCATAACCAAATTGCCAAGAATATCAAAAGGTTATGATGCTATAAGAGTGATAGTAGATCGGTTATCCAAATCTACACACTTCTTACCTATGAAAGAATCATATTCGATGGAGATATTGGTAAAACTATACCTTGATGAGGTCGTGACACGTCATGGTGTTCCTCTATCAATTGTCTCTAATAGAGATAGTCGGTTCACTTCTATGTTTTGGAAAAGCTTCCAAAGAGAAATGGGTTCGCAAATTAAGCTAAGTGCAACTTATCACTCTCAAACAGATGGACAAAGTGAATGAACTATTCAAACATTAGAAGATATGCTGAGAGCTTGTGTCATTGATTTCGGAGGATCATGGGATAGTAATTTGTCTCTGGTGGAATTTGCGTACAACAATAGCTACCATTCGAGTGTTCAGGCAACACCTTTCGAGGATCTCTATGGACGCAAATGTTGAACTCCTTTGTGTTGGAATGAAATAGGTGAAAACAGTTAGCTGGGCCTGAGTTAGTTCAGCAAACTGTAGATAAAACTGGAGTAATATGGGAACGAATGAAAGCGGCTCAGGATAGACAAAGAAGTTATGCAGACAAACGTCGGAAGCTGATTGAATTCCAAGAAGGTGAAAGAGTAATGTTAAAGGTATCACCTTGGAAAGGAATGGTACGCTTCGGAAATAGGGGGAAATTAAGTCCAAGGTATGTTGGACCATTTCCTATTATAGAAAGGATTGGAGAAGTGGCCTACAAGCTAGAACTTCCTTTAGAGTTAAGCGGAATCCATGACACGTTTCATGTGTCAAATTTAAGGAAGTGTCTAATAAGCCTAGATGTGGCAGTACCGTTACCTGATATTAAGGTGGATGAAAAGTTATGCTTTAAAGAAACACCTGAACAGATTACTGACTACAAGGTGAAGAAACTACGAAATAAAGAAATCAGGTTAGTAAAAATTCAGTGGCGATATCATAAAGGACCTGACGCCACCTGGGAATCAGAATCAGAGATGCGGATGAAGTATCCCTACCTTTTTGCTTAAATGGAACTCCGGGACGGAATTCTGTTAAGGAGGGAATGTTGTAATATTCGGGTTATAAGTTTTGATTTAAGATCTATGAAAATATATATATATATATATACATATATATATATATATATTATATGTGTGTGTGTGTGAAGTATGTGAAGGTGATGAGGTCTGTGAATAGCTGACTTTTGTAAAAGACGGCCATACACTTGCTATAAATAGCAAGTATGTTAATTATTAGGGTTTTTGGGGGTTTCTAAGAGTTTTCTTCATATTGGGAGAGTAAAGTGCAGGTTTAAACCATCCAACATTTTAAGGTGAGTGTATTATGCTTTGAAGTATTAGTTGTTTCATAAGAATTCAATTGTTGTTAAAAACTTGCTCGTTATGAACTGCTTTACATAACATCTGGATATTCCCCTAAATCGGACAAGTCTCAATCAGAGTTCATCTTAAACTGCTCAAGTGTTGACCGGGGTTCACTCTAAATTGCTCATGTATTAACCGGGTTTATGTAAACCGCTCATGTGTTATCCGATGTAATCCTAAACCGCCCAACTGTTACCCAGTTTAGAGCTAAACCGCTCAAAACATGCCCGGATTCCCTCTTTTTATTTCTAAGTCATTGTTCGGATTTCATATCCGAATAGTGATGATCGGATTCCTTATCCGATTAAATTTGAATATGTCCCACTATCAGTTTTGTCATGGATTTAAACCGCGAGAGAGATGAAATGGTGGTGTAATCGCAAGAGAGATGAAATGGCGGTGTAACCGCGAGAGAGATGAAATGACGGTGTAACCGTGAGAAACAAGAAATGGCGGTATAACCGCGAGAGAGCTAGATAAATATTTGTATCTGTCCAGGTTTAATTCTAAATTGCTAGTTTGGAAAGTAAGTTGTTTGTATGAGAATTATACACTCACTAGACTTTTTGGGTCTAACGCTCAGTTGTTGGACTAAYCGRTTTTGCAGGTCAACATACCACGCAGGATAAAGGCAAGGGGAAAGTTTATAATTTATGAATTCTAGTTACTCATAAATGTATTGAAGAAAGTTTTTGTTAGCTCATGTTTTGTAAACAATACTATACTTTGATTTATGAGTATGTATATGTGGATTGTCTGTATATGGAATTTGTGGATTGTTACAGTACACCTCTCCCTGATATGCCACTCTTATTCCTCCATCAAAACAGGGCTACTTACCAGAACAGACATAAGTCACCACGACTAAAAGTACCATTACCCAGTTCCATGCCAGAACAGACACATGTCACCACGTCTGGGGGAACTACCTCTTAAAACAAGTTTCATACGAAAACAAACATACGTCACCATGCTTGGTAGAAACATTTGCCAAAATATAGTTCCATACCAAAACAGAATTACTTCACCACGCTTGGTAGGAACATTTCCCAAAATATAGTTTCATACCAAAACAGACTTACGTTACCACGCTTGGAAGAAACATATATTTTTTTTTGAAAATATATAAAATACCCCTTTTCACAATAATAAATTTAAATCCAATAATTATTATATTGTGAAAATTTCAATGATTCTCAATACTTGTTAATTTTTATACCAAAATAGTTATCCGGACAACCTGTCTGGACAAGCTATCCGGACAACACAAGTTCTTTGTCCGATTTACGAATCCGGTCAACAGACCCTTGTCCGATTTATCAATCCGGACAACAAATCCGATCAAAGCACAAACAGACTTAGCAAAGTCTTGGTCGTAAACCGGACAACACGTTAATCGGTTTATCTATTCTGAACAGCCTTTGATCGTATTCCTACTTATCCGTTCAATACCCATGTCTGATTTGTATATTACAAAATTCTACCATCTTTATAACATAATCCGGACAACACTATGTCCGATTTCCTCCAATCCAGTCACAATTGTGTTCAGTAAAGCTCCCAAATCGCACAAAGGATATTATGCAGTTTTATCAAAACCAATAACAAACTTAAAAGAAGTTTTAGAAATTGCTCACCTTAAAGTAAAAATTCAGGTTGAAGAAGATGAATTAAAATGCTTCTCCGGATTAGCAAGCAAACTCAATACTCTCTCAAAAATTTCTAAAAGAAGCAAAAACCTTGCCTATCCACAAAAACATCTATTTATACTTTCCAAATATGGAAAGTCGGCTGTGATAACTAGATCCTAGTTATCACCCGAGGTAATTAACACTTGATTATTTGATATATGAATACGTGAAAGCATGATGAATCGTTATATTTGATCATGTGAGAATGTGTATTTTTATGCATAAGAAATGTATGCATAATGTGAAAGCATGATTGGAATATGCAAGGCATATGGGTTATTTTATGTGTGTAAATGTGTATAGGCATGCATGTATAGTCATTTTAGTAATGGCATGCATAAAGTAAAATATGTATGTATGCATAAAGTGAAGTATGTTATGCATGCATGCATGAGGCGTTTAACCGCCTTTCTAAAAGTGGAATGGGGTACAAATATGGGGTGAAAGTTTCAAAAGAAAGTTTGCTGGTTCTTTGGAAATATTGAGAGAAAACTTAAACAGTTGTCTGGATTGCTTGTTTAACTTGGGATCAAGTTGGTTTGCATTTCCTAAAACTACATAAGGTGAGTAGTTAAATGCTTTTCAAACATTTCAAAATATTATGTATGGGGTTTGAATTGGTTATTTGTCAATTGATAATATTGATCGGTTAGTGTTAAATCGGTTGTTATCCGGATCTAGGTAAACCGGATGAGCCTTAAGCGATTTATATATAAACCGGATGAGCCTTAGGCAATTTATGTGTAAACTGGTCAAGGGTTAAGCGAATTAGTCTTAAACTGGACATAGGTTCACCCGGTTTAAGAGCAATCCGATTAAGTGTTGATCGATTTACATGATGAGCGAGTTATGAACATTGAAATATGATCAAACATTTTAAACCAGAGAAGTATGAATACGATAAAAAGGTGGCCGGTTTACTCTAAATCAGACAACAAGGCATAGTGTTGTCCGGATTTATAATCCAGACATAAGTGTTGAATTTTTTCTAAGTTTTAAATCGGACAAGCTTAGAGAATGTTGTCTGGATTTGTTATCCAGACAAAGTTGACCGGATTATGGGTTGACTAGTCAAATGATGATTTTTATAAATTTAAACTGATAATTCCATTGACTGCGGTGTATTCGATATGGATTTTTTTTGAGAAAAACATTTTGATGAAGAAATAAGGGTGACATATCAAGGAGAGGTGTACCATGGGATAAGGGTGGCATATCAAGGAGAGGTGTACCATGGGATATGGGTGGCATAACAAGGAGAGGTGTACCTTTGGATATAAGGGTGGCATTTGTATGTATGATATATGATATAACTCTTGCTATTATATCCTTTGAAATTACCGTGGTCGGGAATCTTTATTTCTTTGTGATTTAAAGATCAGGGTTTTTATTGGAAATCGTAGTTTGGATGCTATTGACAAGAAAATAACAGGTTCGGCATGAAACTTTAAATAACCTTGTTTAGTGAAAAAGGTTTAAAAGTGGCATTATATGAAACCTGGTTGGTTCAAACCTATAAACGTTAAAAGTATGTTATTTAAATAGCTGAATGCTTGGCTGAAAAGTGGAAAGATACTGGTAATATGTTCATATTTGTTTTATATATATATATGAAAAGGTTATTTTGTACAAAGTTTTGGTGATTTTCACCCTACAATAACATAAATATGGTAACTCACTAGACCTTTCGGTCAAACCCTCGTTTTGGGATTTTAACTATGTATTGCAGGAGGTACAGATGGTAAGGGAAGGGGAAAATGTGATATTTTCCTAAATGCATATCTACATGAAGAATCGTTTATGATGTATAGTTTTGATTGATGAACGATGATTAGTACAAGAAATGTATTTTGAATTATTGGGAGATGTATTCTGTATGATAAATTCTTGTACTATGGAACCTAAGTGGTGTATAAACATGTATTTCCTCCGTATGAAGTATGTGTTACATGCAATATATGGTATGGGTGTTACAGAAAGTGGTATCAGAGTCTGAGTTTAAGGGATTTAGGTATTCAAGAGCATGATACCTAGACATAAACTGTTTTATTGGATGTTAAGGGTCCCAGACATAGTTAGCTCCATTGGAAATAAATGTGATGGGTTGAAAGAACAGTGTGTAAGGTAAATTTTAATTACATCTGGCCAGTGTAATTATTAATTTACAGGTACACATCTGAACTTGAATATTTCATTTGGGAATGTGAATACATGATTATTAACACTAAAATTTGCAAGTGTCTAGCCAAACCCGAAGATCTGAAAGAGTGGCTCGTCCAGAATCTGAGGAAAGGAAAGAATCACCCGTAAATCTTCCGACTAGCACGTCCGGAAATAGAGGACGGGGAAGAGCAAGGG
>NW_020200947.1:49705-61869 GCF_001531365.2 Cynara cardunculus var. scolymus
GGACATGTTGGCTGAAGAAATGGGGAAGTTGCGGGAAACTCTAACTTCTATCATTGGAATACCAGCCAGGGTAGAAACAGAGAGAATAGAAGTTCATCCCTCGGTACTAGTTACTCACAACAAGGAGGGAGATATTAAAATGTTTTTGGCATGCAAGCCACCAACATTTTCTAGATAAAGGGATCCAGTGAAAGCCGTGTGCTGGATTAAAGAAATGGAATCTGTATTCAACACTATTTGGTGTTCGGAAACAAATAAATTTTGATTTGTTGTTTCTGTATTAAAATCAAACGCTTTGTTCTGGTGGGAAGTTGAATCATCGGCCATAACATATGTTTTACAATCATTGTCTTGGGCAGAATTCATGGATCGATTCAAGAATCAGTTTTGCCCTAAAACTGCAGTGAGACAAATGGAAGAAGATTTTTTGAAGTTGGAACAAGGAAATGGAACAGTTCCGGAGTATACAGAGAAATTTATTGAATACTCTCCATTTGCTGAACACTATGTTTCAACAGAATCCAGGAAGATAGAAAGGTACATTTAGGGATGCAACCAAAGTGACCAAACGAAATAAGAACCGACAGCCAGAAGGAAAAGTTGTAGTAAAGAGAAGGTGGGAGGGGCCTTCATCTTTTCGAGGACCGAAAATGGTAAGATATGATAACAAACCCGAGAAGAAGGTCGGTGAGAAAGTTTGCACGCAATGCCGACAGATACATCAGGGTGAGTGTAAGACAGACCCTAGAAAGTGTTATAAGTGTGGTGAAGCAGGCTATCTGTCTAGAAGTTGCCCAACTAATCGAAGGTGTTTTAACTGCAATTCTCCAGATCACATTCGAACGAATTGTCCATTATTAAAAACTCCACAGCTGACAATGGGGAGTAATGCCTTGGGTACTCAGGGAAGACCTACTGTGAACAGAGGAGGGCAAGGAGGGGTGCGGGGACGATCCTTCCAGATGACTAAGAACAAGACGGAAGCATCGCCAGATGTAATAACAGGTACATTCCTTCTGAATTCATTACGTGCTAAGGTGTTATTTGACTCTGGTGTAAACTTTTCGTTTGTATCACCATTATTTGCTCAAACTGCATGTTTGAATTCTGTGATACTTGATAATGAATTAGTAGTTGATACTGCTAATAGTCAGGAAACAGTTACAAGTGTGTTCAATAACTGTAATATTGTAATTGAGGGCTGTGAACTTCCGATTCGGTTATTTCCTATGCCGATGAAGGAATTTGATGTGGTGGTGGGTATGGATTGGTTGGGAAAGTATCAGGCCAGTATTGTTTGTAATCAGAAAATGATCAGAATTGCTCTGCCAGACCAAGGAATAGTTGTTATTTATGGTGATCGTCAGAATCACCATACCAGTATTTTGACAGTAATGAAAGCTCAGAAAAGCATTCAGAAAGGTGTCAGGGATGTTTGGCATACGTACTTGATATGAAGAAAGAAAATAGAAAAGAGGAATCGATTCTGATTGTTAGTAAATATCCAGAAGTCTTTCCAAAAGACTTATCTGGATTACCACCAGATAGAGTCATTGAGTTCCGAATTGATCTTATACCAGGAGCTACACCAGTAGCAAAGGCGTCATACCGGTTAGCTCCATCTGAATTGAAGAAATTGGTTGCATAGTTGAAAGATTTAACTGACAAAGGATTTATTAGACCCAGCACTTCACCTTGGGGTGCTCCTGTATTATTTGTCAAGAAAAAAGATGGGTCTATGTGAATGTGTATAGACTATCGTGAATTGAATAAGTTGACAATTAAAAACAAATATCCTTTACCTAGGATTGATGACTTGTTCGATCAATTGGTGGGAGCAAGTTATTTCTCAAAGATTGATTTAAGATCAGGGTATCATCAGCTCAAAGTCAGGGAAGAAGATGTTGCCATAACAGCATTCAAAACTAGATACGGGCATCATGAATTCTTAGTTATGTCGTTCGGCTTAACTAATGCACCCACAGCCTTTATGGATTTCATGAATAGGGTATGTAAGGAATATCTTGATAAATTCGTTATTGTATTTATTGATGATATTCTTATATACTCTAAGACCGAACAAGAACATGCGGAAGATCTTCGTTTGATACTAGAATTATTGAAAAGAGAAAAGTTGTACGCAAAGTTATCTAAATGTGAGTTCTGGTTGAAAAGAAGTTCAATTCCTGGGTCACGTCATTTCAGAAACAGGGGTAAAAGTAGATCCAACAAAAATAGAAGCAGTTACAAGATGGGAAGCTCCGAAAAATCCTTCTGAAAGTCCGAAGCTTTTTGGGATTGGCCGTCTATTACCGTAAGTTCATTCAAGACTTTTCTAAAATTGTCGTGCCATTGACTAAATTGACTCGAAAGAACATGAAATTCTAATGGGAAGGAGAACATCAAGAAGTCTTTCAATTATTAAAAGATCATCTTCGTAGCGCACCAGTATTGACTCTACCAGATGTATCTGAAGAATTTGTGGTTTACAGCGATGTATCAAAGTTAGGGTTAGGATGTGTTCTGATGCAGAAAGGAAAAGTGATTTCTTATGCATCAAGACAATTGAAAGATCATGAGAAGCGGTATCCAACCCATGACATGGAATTAGCTGCAATGGTGTTTGCTCTGAAAATTTGGAGACACTATCTTCTGGGAACAAAGTGTCAGATTTATACTGATCATAAAAGTTTACAACATTTGTTCAGCCAGAAAGAATTAAATATGTGACAGCGTCGGTGGATTGAACTAGTTAATGACTATGATTGTGAAATCCTATATCACCCGAGAAAATCAAACGTGGTAGCTGACGCCTTGAGCAGAAAAGAAAGAAGTGGAACTATTAATTTTTTGGCACTGAGAATGAATTTGGTCCCTAACATTCATAAGGAAATCCAGAGATGTCAACAAGAAGCTATGAAAGAAGAATCTGTCAAGACAGAAAAGTTGGGTAAGATGATTTCAACCTTGGAACGGAATGACGAAGGACTAATGTGTTTTCAATGGTGAATTTAGGTACCATGTTTTGGAGATATCTGAAACACTATATTAAATGAAATCCATAAGTCCCGATACTCTATTCATCCAGGCACCAATAAAATGTATAGAGATTTGAAATCTTTTTATTGGTGGCCCGGATTGAAGAAAGACATAGCTAGATATGTGTAACAGTGTCTGACATGTTTACAGGTTAAGATTGAACATCAGAAGCCGTATGGAAGTATTCAATTTTTTAGAGATACCTATATGGAAATGGGATCACATTACTATGGATTTCGTCATGAAGTTGCCTCGAACTCCAAAGGGATATGACGCAATTTGGGTAATTGTTGATCGTCTGTCTAAATCTGCGCATTTTATGCCAATAAAAGAGAAGTACTCTTTAGAAAAGCTGGCACAGATTTATTTTAAAGAAATTGTAACCAGACACGGTGTTCCATTGTCTATTATCTCTGATAGAGATAGTCGATTTATTTCAAAGTTTTGGGAAGGATTGCATAAAGCTTTGGGGTCTAAAATCTGACTAAGTACAACTAATCATCTGCTGACTGACGGGCAGAGTGAAAGAACTATCCAGACTCTCGAAGATGTTGTTAAGAAGTTGTATTATTAACTTCGGGGGATCGTGGGATGATCATTTGCCGTTATTAGAGTTTGCATATAACAACAGTTACCCTTCCAACATCCAAGCGGCACCGTATGAAGTATTGAATGGACGTAAATGTCGAACGTCGTTGTGTTAGAATGAGGTGGGTGAAAGACAACTGACGGGTCCTGAAATTGTCCAAGAAACTGCTGAGAAAATCGAACAGATCCGCGAAAGAATCAAAACAGCACAAGATCGCCAGAAAAGTTATGCTGATAATCGTTGAAAGCCGATTGAGTTTGATGTAGGTGATTTTGTAATGTTGAAAGTTTTGCCATGGAAGGGTATCATTAGATTTGGAAAGAAGGTTTAGCTCAGTCCGAGGTATGTGGGACCGTTTAGAATATATAAGCGAATTGGGCCAATAGCATATCAGTTTGAGCTGCCAGAAGAGCTGAGTCTGATTCGCAACACTTTCCATGTATCGTATCTGTGGAAATGTTTGGCTGATCCGAATTTAGCTATACCGATGCCAGAGATTAAATTAGACAGTAAGCTAAACTTTGTGGAAATGCCAGAGGCTGTAATTGACCGAAAGATCAGAATGTTGAGAAACAAAGAGATAAGTCTGGTTAAGGTTCAGTGGAAGTTTCACAAAGGACCGGAAGCGACATGGGAATTAGAGTCAAAAATGAGATCAGAATATCCTTGGCTCTTTGATTAAAGGAATTCCGGGACGAAATTCTTTTGAACGGTGGATAATGTGATAACTAGATCCTGATTATCACCCGAGGTAATTAATACGTGATTATTTGATATATGAATACGTGAAAGCATGATGAATTGTTATATTTGATCATGTGAGAATGTGTATTTTTATGCATAAGAAATGTATGCATAATGTGAAAGCATGATTGGAATATGCATGGTATATGGGTTATTTTGTGTGTGTATATGTGTATATGCATGCATGTATAGTTATTTCAGTATGCATGTATAGTTATTTCAGCAAAGGCATGCATAAAGTAAAATATGCATGTATGCATAAAGTGAAGTATGTGATGCATGCATGCATGGAGGCGTTTAACTGCCTTTCCAAAAGTGGAAAGGGGTATAAATATGGGGTGAAGGTTTCAAAAGAAAGTTTGATGGTTCTTTGGAAATATTGAGAGAAAATTTAGAGAGTTGTATGGATTGCTTGTTTAACTTGGAATCAAGTTGGTTTGCATTTGCTAAAACTACATAAGGTGAGTAGTAAAATGCTTTTCAAACATTTCAAAATTTTATGTATGAGGTTTGAATTGGTTATTTGTCAATTTATAATATTGATCGGTTAGTGTTAAATCGGTTGTTATCTGGATCTAGTTAAACCGGATGAGCCTTAGGTGATTTATATATAAACCGGATGAGCCTTAGGCGATTTATGTGTAAACCGGTCAAGGGTTAGGCGAATTAGTCTTAAACCGGACATAGATGGTACAGATGGTAAGCGGAAGGGGAAAATGTGATATTTTTCTAAATGCATATCTACATAAAGAATTGTTTATGATGTATAGTTTTGATTGATGAACAATGATTAGCACAAGAAATGTATTTTGAATTTTTGGGACATGTATTCAGTATGATAAATTCTTGTACTATGGGACCTAAGTGGTGTATAGACATGTATTTCTTCTGTATGAAGTATGTGTTACATGCAATGTATGGTATGGGGTGTTACATCGGCCACCTTAACTTTTACCCACATACATGCATACATACAAAACTTACCCATGCATGTATATCATTTCATGCACACACACATTTCATGCGCATATAAAATATATGTATGATCATAAAATCAAATATATATATATTTCTAATTTCATGCATATATTTAAATCACATGTATATGCATCCACATATTATGCATATATTCACATGCATAAAATACACGTACTCACATATTAAATTCATGTATGCATGTACCCATGTAATCAATTAAATCACATAATAAATACCTCGGGTGATAACCAGGACCCGGTTATCACATTATCCACGCCTCAAAAGATATCCGTTTCGGAATTCCTTTAATCAAAAAGCCACGGATACTCTGATTTCATTTTCAACTCTAATTCCCAGGTTGCTTCTGATCCCTTGTGATACCGCCACTATACTTTAACCAAACTTATTTCTTTGTTCTGCAACACCCTGATTTTTCTGTCGATCACGGCTTCTAGTGTTTCCACAAAATTCAGTTTTACTATCCAGTTTAACTTCTGGAAGCGATATAGCTAGACTTGGATCAGCTAAACATTTTCGCAAATTTGACACATGAAAAGTGATATGGATTAGACTAAGCTCTTCTGGTAGTTCCAACTGATACGCCATCGGCCCGATTCATTTACAAATTCTAAATGGTCCAACATACCTCGGACTGAGCTTACCTTTCTTTCCGAATCTGATAACACCTTTCCATAGAGAGACTTTCAATATCACAAAATCGCCTACACAGAATTCAATCGGCTTCCGGCGATTATGAGCATAACTTTTCTGGTGGTCTTGTGTTGTTTTAATTCCTTCACGGATGTGTTCAATCTTTTCGGAAGTTTGTTGAACAACCTCGGGGCCATTTATGCCCATAAAATACAACAGCGTTCGACATTTATGCCCATAAAATACTTCATACGGTGCCGCTTGGATGCTGGAATGGTAACTGTTATTATAAGAAAACTCTAGTACTGGAAAATGATCTTCCCATGATCCCCCGAAGTCAATAATACAAGTTCCCAACATGTCTTCGAGAGTCTGGATAGTTCTTTCACTCCGCCCATCTGTTTGCGGATGATAGGTTGTGATTAATCGGATTTCGGACCCTAGAGCTTTCTCCAAACTTTCCTAAACTTTGAAGTGAAGTGGCTATCTCTATCAGAGACAATGGATAGTGGAACACCGTGCCTGGTTACAATTTCTTTCATATAAATCTGTGCTAGCTTTTCTAAAGAATACCCCTCTCTTATAGGTAGAAATGTGCAGATTTAGATAAACGATCAATAATTACCCAGATTGCGTCATACCCCTTCGGAGTTCGAGGTAACTTCATGACAAAATCCATTGTAATGTGATCCCATTTCCATACAGGAATCTCCGAAGATTAAAGATTTCCATACGGCTTCTAATGCTCGATCTTAACATGTAGACACGTTATACATTGTTCCACATATCTGGCTATATCCTTCTTCAATTCGGGTCACCAATAAAAAGGTTTTAGATCCTTATACATCTTATTGGTACCTAGATGAATAGAGTAATGAGATTTACGACTTTCATTCAAAATAACTTTTCAGATATCCACAAAATACGGTACCCAAATTCTTCCTTGAAAGCACATAATTCATTTATTATTTGGTTTCAGAGTCGAAATCATCTTACCCAACATTTCTGACTTGACTAAATCTTCTTTCATGGCTTATTTATGACATCACAAAATTTCTTTTATGAATGTCAGGGGCTAAATTTATTCTCATCGCCACGGTTTTTGTAGTCCCACTTCTTTCTTTCCTACTTAAAACGCCAGCTACCATGTTAGCTTTTCCTAGGTGGTAGAGGATTTCACAATCTAATCATTAATAAGTTCAATCCATCGACGTTGTTGCATATCAGTTCTTTCTGGCTGAACAGATGCTGTAGACATTGATGATAAGTATAAATCTGGCACTTTGTTCCGAAAAGATAAATGTCTTCATATTTTCGAAGCAAATACCACCGCGGCTAATTCCATGTCATGAGTTGGATACTGTTTCGCATGATCCTTCAATTGCCTTGACGCATAAGAAATCACCTTCCCTCTTTACATCAAAACACATCCGATACCAGTTTTTGAGGCATCACTATATACTACAAAATCTTCTGATCCATCTGGTAAGGTCAACACCGGGGCACTACAGAGATGATTTTTCAACAGTTGGAAGGCTTTTTGTTGTTCTTGCTCCTACTGAAATTTAACATTCTTCCGAGTCAATTTGGTCAATGACACGACTATTCTAGAAAAGTCCTGAATAAATTTATGATAATAGTCTGCCAATCCCAAACAGCATTGGATTTCAGAAGGAGTCTTTGGAGCCTCCCCCTTTTCAACAACTTCTATCTTAACTAGATCTACTTTCACCCCCGCTTCCGAAATGACATGGCCCAAGAATTGAACTTCCCTTAACCAAAATTCACACTTGGACAACTTTGCGTACAACTTTTCCCTTTTTAGAAGTTCCAGTATCATGCGAAGATGTTTTACATGTTCCACTTCAGTCTTAGAGTATATAAGAATATCTTCGATAAATACAATAACGAATTTATCAAGATATTCCTTACATACTCTATTCATTAAATCCATAAAGGTTGCAGGCGCATTAGTTAGACTGAACGGCATATATAGAATACATGATGCATGTACCTAGTTCGAAATGTTGTTGTGACGATGTCTTCCTCCCTAACTATAAGGTGATGATACCCTGATCTTAAGTCGATCTTGGAGAAATAGCTTGCCTCCACCAGTTGATCAAACAAGTCATCAATCCTTGGCAAAGGATACTTATTCTTGATTGTCAACTTGTTCAATTCCCAATAATCTATATACATTCGCATAGATCCATCTTTCTTCTTAACAAATAGGACCGGAGCACCCCAGGGTGAAGTGCTGGGTCGAATAAATCCTTTATCATGTAAATCTTTCAACTGAGTAACCAGTTCTTTCAATTTCGAAGGAGCCAACTGTGACATCCGTCATTTTTGGAGCGTCAGTTTAGCACCTTTATAGGTTTTCTATATTTAGAATTATATTTTATTAGGATCTAGTCATGTTGATTAGAATTCATTTGGCTTAGTTCCCAAAATATAGTTCAGAAAACCTTGTTTCGACGGGTAACTAATAAAGTTAACTTATGTAATGCCAAATATATTAAAAATGCTTCAAATATAATAAAGTTGATATTATAAAATCCAAATTAAATTATAAAAAGTTTTATTTGAATGTCCAAATAATCTTACAAAAATTTGGAATTTTGACCTAATACTGATATTTTATCAGTATGTCAATTATATTCATGGTTTACTTTAAATGAGCCTTATTTTAATATAAAAAAAATAAACAAGTATGGACTTGGGCTCTAATAAGGTCAGCCCATTTCCTTTCTTTAAAACCACATATAAAAACCCCCGTTTCTTTTGAAATCTTCATTTCTTCTACCACTTCAACCGTAATCACTCTCCAAAACCTTTCAAATTCCATCATCTTGAAGAGCGTTCAAAACTTCAAGCAGTTGCAAACAAAAGGTAAAGGACTAGTTTCATTATCCCTATTTTTCGATATGATTTCTCATCTTCTACACTTTTCTTCTTTCTCCTTATAAACAAACTTTCTGGAGAATCTAGGATGGGAGATTATACATCAATGACATGAAAATGTCTTCAAAAYGATAGTAATCTATGACCTACAAACATTAGAACTCAAGAAAAGTTGGTAAAGGTGCTTGCATGTGGGTTTTGACCATAAAAAGAGTAAGTTTTGAACCTTCAAGTGTTTAAAACAAGATAAGTGTGCAACAGCACACTTGAGAGTAGGTAAAACCTAATTTGGTCGATCATATCTCTCTGGATATTCCTCCAAAATGGTTTATTTTTCTTCTAGAACTTATTTTAATGAATTATCTTTCTAATGCAACTGGTCTCATTAAAAAATATTATGTTTTGAGCCTTTAAGTTCTTGATACAAGATTATGGTGCAAAAAGAGGATTGCTGGCAGAATCTTGCATGCATCTTAAATCGGTCATATCTTCTTCAAAACTCATTGAAAATGGGTGATTCTTTTTCTGGAAGTTATCCTTATGTGTTAACTTTAAAATAATGTTAAAATACTTTAAAATGATGAGTTTAGATCCCCCAAATGGCCGTCACTCGAAGAGTGTGCAATCTGTCTTGGGGACTGTGTCACTCAAAGTGGTAGGGTAATGATGAGTGCCTTAAACCCAACCAAAATTCTTGATATTTTGGAAAAATCTATTTAACTCATTATTATTGATGATATAAAAATTTGGACACAAAATGACTTTTGGAAGGTTCCTTTTGATAGTGATTTGTGAGACCAAAAATTCCAGAAACATAATTTACATTCTGTCCAAATGGCAGCTTTATGTGTAAAGGACTTTGATTTTAAAATATAAATTTCTGGACTATTTTTAGAGCAATTAATATAAGTATCAACTTTAATTCATAAAAACTTGTTGGCATTACATAAGATATAATTTGACTTTATCTTTATCGAGACCCGTTAGGTGATCTAATTATTGGATTTTGGACTGTTTAGGAAGGTTAGGGCGGACGTTAGCGCTTCAAACGTCATCAATTTCTTGAATATTCACCAGCTAACTTGTGAGTATTCACGGCCCCACTTTTAATGCTTTTTGTTTATTTAAACTGGGGGAAAAGCATGAAGTTATGCAAACTATACTGTTTATTTATGAAACTGTTGGACTAAAGAAATGTTTAGTCAAGATTTGTTTATGTCATGAAATATTGACTGTTTTTCACTATGATATAAATGATAAATTGACGTACTTGTGAGTATATTTCCAAATAAAGTCCCTGTCCGTAAACGCTACTTGTTAACTCGGGCATGTCCCTGAGCCGTGGTATTTGTGGATAGCCGCTATTGTGTTGACAGTCCCACCCAGAAAGGGGTGCACATTACCTACGTTTTATTAGTCTAATCATGTGGAATTTGGACCACCGCTGAAATAGTACTGCTGTGAACTGTGGGACCTAAGTGAGTATACGGGCTACTTATGGTCGTTCTTAAATAATGGGGCACATTGGTAAAGAAAGCCTCAGTAGCGTCTCAAGTTTTAAACATCGTTATAGATTTACATTTATCGCGTGCAAAAGTTATGTATAAGTTTGCAAGAAATGATTTATGCATTGTAATGTTTTGTGCATATGAAAACCCGTGAACTCACCAACTCTTTGTAATTGACGTTGTTTTATGTTTCATGCTTTTCAGGATTTAAGTAAGAAATGAAGTTTTGGAGCATATATGTGGCAACACCGATTAAATTTATTTTTTATCTTTTGTAAAGAAGTATTCAAACACCATGTTAGCTCTCATTTCATTCAAATGTAAAAGTATTGAAAAAGTAATACTGCAAGTGTTGACAGAAGAKGCACTTCCACAGAAGATCACAGAGGACCAAAGCTTACATGTCAAAGACGACAGAACCTCTGCAGTCTATCACAGAGGTTCTGGAAGATGATTCGTAAGAATCAAGTACTCTCAAGCTACATCCAGCAGAGCCTCTAAGATGGCTCACAGAGGATCTGCAACATTATCTTCTATGGTGAAGTTATTTGCTACTTTACTTAGGTTAGTTAGCCTCTTGTGCTTATCACGTGACTACTTTTGTAATCCGCGTTTAATGGACGGCCTGGATCGTTTCAGACGTCTAGGTCATGTCAGTCAAGCGGTTAGGAAATAGTATAAATAGTAGCTTTTTCCTTTGTAATCAGTGTCACTTCCAGCATTGTAATCGTCTAATTTCAATACATTTGAAGCTTCTCTCTCGTGTGTTCTTAATATTGATTGTCTGCTTGTTCTTCATTGTTCTTAATTCATTGCTCTTTATGATTCTTAATATTGTTTCCGCTGCACTGTTTATGTCATATAGATCATTGAGAGTATTGGGTTAATACAAGAACCGAGTTAATCGATCCTACAATTGGTATCAGAGCCTGAATCGGATTGTAATTCGATTTATTCTGTTCTTGATATTTCATTCGTTCAAAAACACAAATCTTCTTTCTCAGGTTTTCTGTTTTTCACTATTTCATTCAGTTTCTTCATATTCATATTGTTCTTCTTCTTTCAATGGCAAATCTAGCCAACAATTTCTTTATGAGCACTGGTTCACAGTCGAAACCTCCCACGCTTATACGTGAGGAGTATCCTCAATGGAAAGTGCGGATGGTAAACTTTTTAGAAGGTATTCATCCACGGATCTATGAATTCCTTTACAATCCTCCCTATGTTCCAATGAACCTAATACCTAGAGTTCTAGCAACTGGAACCACACCATAAATTCCAGAGCATTATGAGCCACGTCAAGAAGCAAAATGGAGCGACGAGGATAAGATCATCATCGAGTTGGGGAGCAAATGTAAACGTTTGTTGATCATGGCAATTCCAAATGACATCTTTAAGTGTATTTATCACTGTCAACTGTCCATGGAGATCTGGGCAGAACTGGAGAAGTTAATTGAAGGTGGAAGGAAAACGCTTAAAAACAATCGTGCAATCTGCATCGACGAGTACTACAGCTTTAAGGCAAAAGATGGTGAGTCTCTGTCGGATACATACTCGAGACTAAACACGTTAATCAACAACTGTAAGAGGTATGGCATCCCAAGAACGACAGAGGAGAATAACTCATTATTCTTGAAAAGCCTTGGGGCAGAATGGATGAATATCACAATGTCCATGAAGGCCATCCTGGATCTAGAAACATGGACATTAGCAGACTTGTTTGGATCTCTCAAGAGCCAAGAGTCCCAAGT
>NW_020200947.1:63112-64486 GCF_001531365.2 Cynara cardunculus var. scolymus
GATCAAATAGGAATTTTCAAGTTTGGTCAACCAGAATCTCAAGAAAACTATTCTTTTGGTCAGCCTCTTGAACGAAAATTGTTCGCAGAGGCTCTGGAATTCTTTCCTTCTTTTATCACAGAGCCCTCTGTAAATAAGTCTCTTTTAGAGAACATTTTTAACTCTGAGCTCTCTGGAAAGGCTAAGTCTAAGCATGAAAATGCCTCAGATCTTAAAGCAAGTCCTACACAAGTTGTAGAGACTGCTAGTAATCTTGAGAAATGTAAGAAAGAAACTCCAAAGCAAAGTAACTCCCAAAGCTCTGTCTCCACAACACAGAAGCCTACTTATACTTGGCAGCAAAAGGATAAATGGCCTACTAACAAAGCTTATGTTTCAGTAAGTGCAGGTAAACCAAAGGAGGGACAAATACAAAAGTTTTTTAAAAGGCATTTCAAAAAGGAGCCTAGAATAGGAAAGGAGTCTTGTAATAAGAAGCCCGTACCTAGGAAGGGCTCTAAAATCAAAWATTTTGTACCCTTCTTTGAGGAATTTAATAAAAAGTTCATTCAAGTTTCCTGTGATGTCTCCTTTTGCAAATGTTTCGATATCATGCATACTCTTTCCACACATTTTCACAATTCTTCATGTTTAGTCTCTCATCCTAAGAGTCAAAGCTCTGGGGTGAATAAGAGACACTCTGGCAATTCTTCCAAGAAATGTACGGCCAAAACAAAGGATGTTACGACATATCTTAAGCAATCTAATTATAAAGGACCCAATTGGAAGTGGGTACCTAAATTAAATATTGTATGATCGCAGAATCCACAGCATGTGTCTACCTGGGTTGTCGACTCAGGATTCTCGAGGCATATGATTGGTACATTAGAGCTTTTATCTTTGTATTTAAAGCATGAAGGAGGCTCTGTAGCATTTGGTGGAAATCAGAAGGGGAAGATCAATGGGCTATGGGATGATTGTGAAGGGAGAGATCAAAATGAATCAAGTTTCATATATGGATGGACTTAAACACAATCTCATAAGTGTTAGCCAACTCTGTGACAACGGTCTGGATGTGCTTTTCAAGGTCAAACAGTGCATAATGTACAAAGCAGATACTTTGATAGAGGTGATGAGAGCCAAYAGAAGASGAGACCTGTACCTTCTAAGCTTTGACTCGTTAGATGGCAAAGAAGAAGTTAGTCTGGTGTCCTCTATGAAGAATGAAGAAGCTTGGCTCTGGCACACCAGGTTCAGTCGTCTTAACTTTCATACTCTTGACAAACTGGTTAAGATGAGTTTAGTCAAGGGACTACCCAACATAAAATTTGAGAAGGACCATCTTTGCTCAGCTTGTGAAATGGGTAAACTCAAAAGGTCTTCCCATAAATCCAA
>NW_020200947.1:64905-66060 GCF_001531365.2 Cynara cardunculus var. scolymus
ACGCTTTGAGAAGACCCCCTATCAACTTCTACACAATAGAAGGCCAACCATCAAGTTCTTCCATGTGTTTGGTTGTAAATGCTACGTTCTAAATGACAGAGAGGCTGTGGGAAAATTTGAGCCCAAAGGGGATGATGCAATCTTCATTGGCTATGCGTGGGATACTGCCGCATACAGAGCCTACATCCCTAGGACTCAAATCGTGGTTGTTAGCACAAATGTCAAACTTGATGATACTTTTCAAGTGACAAAGGACAAGTTCACAGAAGAGTTGAAAATTCAAGCCGACAAATCGCCCAATGCTACAATCACCCTAGACCTCGAGCAACTTTTTGCAGAGTGGTACGAAGATGATAAAGAACCAGAAAGATCCTCTGCATAAGTTGTTCATCCAAATCAAGCATCCAGAACAAGTCCTTCCACAACACCTTTCACAGAGGAAGCTCCCCTCCCTTCATCCTTTGTGACCTCTTCTCAAGAAGCTTCTCCACCAGAAGTTGCTCCAATAATTGAAAGTCCTCCAGTCTCATCCTCTAATGAAGCTCAAGTTTCTAATGAAGACTCTGCATCTCCACCTCATCTTCAAATTCCACAAGAAACTGTGCCATCTGTTCCACCACAGCATGTTAACAAGTGGACCCAAAGCCATCCCCAATCTCAAATCATAGGAGAACCTTCTGCGGGTGTAAGGACGCGAGCAACGGAGAAATTTTGCTTATTTACTTGTTTTGTAAGAGAAATTGAACCTAAAACAGTTGTAGAGGCTCTGGCAGACACCTTCTGGGTTGATGCTATGCAAGACGAGCTAGTTCAATTTGACAGAAATCAGGTTTGGACACTTGTACCTCTGCCAGCTGGGAAACTTGCTATTGGCACCAAGTGGGTTTTCCGCAACAAGAAGGATGAGCAAGGGGTAGTGGTAAGGAACAAAGCAAGGCTAGTTGCCAAAGGGTATTGCCAGGAAGAAGGCATTGACTATGAAGAAACCTTTGCCCCTATGGCAAGACTRGAAGCTATTCGTATCTTTCTMSCCTTTGCAGCTCACAGAGGRTTCAAGGTATTCCAAATGGATGTCAAATCAGMCTTTCTGAATGGTAAGCTCAAAGARGAGGTATATGTCAAGCAACCCCCATGGTTTGAGAGTGATAAGTATCC
>NW_020200947.1:67546-85313 GCF_001531365.2 Cynara cardunculus var. scolymus
CTTTGTGAATTTTCAAACCATTTAGGTAATTAAAGGTGTAAGCTTATAAGAAGGCCCGGCACATACCACAGAGGCTCTGTTACCCTTAGGCCTCTGACAGAACTCTCTTAATAGTTCTTGTCTATTGGTATGGTGCGCGTGGTTCTGTGGATAAGGGTTAGAAACTACACGCGCGTGTCAGAATAAGGGGCCGCACGTCATCAATCGTGCGTCTTCCCAATACGGCGTGCCACAGCTGTTGAACCATTTCAACCCAAAACACTCATTACGCCTTTTTATAACTAAAATGGTTCAATTTAAATTTTCCCCCTATAAATATCCCCTCTCCTCCAACTCTTAATCCTTTACCACTCTCAAATACACTTCGGCGAACCTGCATTTTGTGCTCTCTCAAAAGCAAAACCTGCAACCTATTACCTTTTCTTCTTCAAGCGCTTCAGCCCAATCCGTCAATGCCTCGAGCGACAACGAGGTCACACAAGCTCAAGCCCTCACATCACATGCACTGTCCTTTGTGCAAAACAAGTATGAGAAAATCGTCCTCACTAAAAAGCCGAATAACTACTACTTCGTCCCCTCAAATACAGGTTTTCCAGATTTCACCTTCCCTCTTCTTCAAATCCTTCGAAATCACCCACTATATTTTGCCCTAACCGCCACCAAACCCACCCCTGAAACCTATATAACCCAATTTCTTCTCAGTGCCTATATCACAACCCTTGACAATTCTGGGTTAACCATTGTTGGTTATGCCTGTCACCCTGTAAACAAATCCCTAGTTCCTTTGGAATTGAATGTGGACTTATTGAGGACTGCCCTGCGCTTGCCCACTTTGGAGGATCTTCAATTGAACTCGAATGCTGCAACCCCCAATGACGAGGAACTGATCAACTTCTTAGAGTTTCATTCATACGCAACACCCTTCACCAAAAGAACTCCATTCAGGCGCAAAGGCCTACCCCCTGTCTGGAACACTTTGTTTTCCATTGTCAACTGTTGCTTGACAGGGAAGGTGGGTAGCCATGACCAAACCTCCCATGCGATGATCWYTATCRTTWATGGGATATATTTTAACCTTCCCTTGGACTATGCCAGTTTGATTTTCAAGGACATGATCGGCCTTATCAAGAAGAAGTGCGCAACTCAGAGGGGCGAGAAATCTGAAGTTAAAGCCCAGAAAAAGGCCAAGGAGGACATGAATCAACCGAACCTCATCCTTCAACGTTTCCTTGGCCTGGTTTTTGATGACCTGCTAGCTGCGAAACTCCCCTCTGTGGAGCCAAATACGAGGCTCTATCCATTCAAGGAGTTTCATCTATAGAGCATGAGTAAGGGTACAGAAGCCCTAGGCCATTATCAAGAGTCATGCTCAGGTTCTTAAGCCATGAAGAAAGAAAATCTTACAGACGTGGATTCAGGCGACCAGAACCGGTCCCTAAGACCCCTCCACGCATAGGAGTCCCTCTAGGAGAAAAGATTGAGAAAATGAGGGTTGAGGGAAGACGGGAGGAGCCTGCTGAGGCTGGAAAGGTGAGTGAGGAACCCCCTAGAATCCCAAGTCCCCCACCCAAGAAGGCCAAGAAGGCCAAGAAGACACAGAAGGTTATTGACTCTCCTGTGACAAAGAAAGGGAAAAAGAGGCCCGCAGAAGAAGAAGGCCCAAGTGGACCTCTGCCAAAGACCAAAAAGAAGAAAATCAAGAAGGCTCAACCAACAGAGCCTGTGGTCACAGAACAAGTAGCCACTGAGCCTGTAATTAAAGAAGCCGCAGCAGAAGAGAGCCCGGCAGAGGCCACTCAGAAAGTTGCGCAAGGTTGTTCTTGATGTTTCCCCAACAGCACAACTAGAGGAGGTTCTTTCCAAAATCTAAAAGGAATTTAAAGAACCTTTTGACTCTTCCAAGTTGGGGACAGAAGTCGTATTAAACGACGAAGATGAAGAAGAAGACATAGGTGAGGGTGAAAAAGATGCCCAAGGAACACAACCAAGCCCAACTCCTAGTGCAACCCACATGTCTAGAGGCCCTGTTCTAGAGGGAACCTCTATTGAAGAAGGCACGCACATGTCAATCCCTACCCAAACCATCCCCACAAAGGACATTCTTTCGTCCTCTGTGGAACGTACACCTGGGCAACCTCATACAACTCCCTCATCCTCTCAAAAGGATGAAGGTTTTACGACAAGAGTCCCTTCGCCCATGGACTCGACAGAACCAAGAGAGGCATCCGTTGCCTCTCCTCACACGAGTGAACAACAAGAACGTGCTTCAAAGGCACAGGTGAGGATCACAGAGACTGAGGGTCTAGAACGCCCTCTGTCCCCACTAGATCAATCTACCATGTTAGGCTCTGAACCTACAGGGCAAGAGATCTACAGAACACCGGTAGGCACTCCTATGGGAGATGCTTGAAGATCTGGTGGAAGTCCCTATGTTGGTTACGACATACCAGCCACAGAGRGCGCCTCACGCTCCGAGGCTACTAAATCACCATGTGTTGGTGATTTAGGTTCCCAGGATAAGTATGTGACAAAGGGGGAGCTTCAAACCTTTGCCACAGAAATATTCTGAAAGATAGATGAGTTGAAAAGCTTATTTGTCTCCCACATGGTACCACAGGACTTCTCGCCAATCACAGAGGCTCTGAAGGAGTTGACGTCAACAACAGCAGAMCTCAAGTCAACCCTCTCAACTCTTCAGAGCTCTGTCCTTCAAAAGGAAGACHTTGCWGAGGCCTTCCAAGCCATGACACTCAACCCTTCTTTGATCAAGACGCTGAAGACTGAGCTTACAGAGATGGCCGCCCAATTTGCTGCTGATCTTGTCTCTACGGGCTACACGAATTACTCTTCATTCAGAGACGAGATCAAGAAGATGTTCTCTTCTGCGGTCACCTACGGCCTCGACACCAAGACTTGAAGGGCCAACATCAATCATCTGGCAACTCGCAGAGAGCTAGATGCTATGGTGGAAGCCCTAGGGGATGTTGTGACCAAAAACATCACCCAACTCCTTAAAGAGGCCCGTGTTTCCAATACAGTGATCAGAGACTTCACATCACAACTCGTGAAAGAGGGTGACCTCCTCAGAAGCGAGATATACAGAAGCGTCTCCAAACTGAAGTGGGCAACAGAGATAGACATCAATAACGCCTCTAAGCTTGCAAATGAGGCCATCAAGAAGATGAAGAAGGCAGCAATCAAAATTCTGCAGAGGTTGGAGAAGGCTCCCCTAGACACTTGCAAAGTAAAAGCCAAACAGAGCCATGACGATCATGACGGTGATGACCATGATCGTCATGAGGAGGAGAAGGAGGAAAAGAAGAAAGAAGCACAAAAGACTCCTGCCAGAGCACCTGCCAGATGTGTAAAGATTGGGGAATCTACAGCTGCTAAAGGCAAGGAAAAGGCTCCAGAGCCTAAAAGCAAAGGGAAGGCCAAAGTTGTAGAGTCTCCACAAAAGGGGTCATCATCAAGCACAGAAACCCCAAAGGAAATTAATGAAGAGGAGTATGCTGATGACCCTGAACTCCTCAAAGTGTTAAAAATATCTCTGGCAGAGGCTCAGGCAAAGAAGGGCAGAATTCCAATGCACCACAGAGAAGGAGAAGCCACATCATCGTTTTTCCCACAAGTCCAAGAAACGTCCACGGGTACGTTTGATGCTCAGCAAGGAACTGTGAAACCAATCCTTGCAGAGGGATCGACCCAAAGGCCAATTTTGGAAGAAGAGTTCAAGGTGCTAGAGGCTTCCACAACAGATAGAGTATCTGAAATATTTGAGTCCATGAGCAGGATWCCAATACCTCAAGTCAAAACAGTGCCTGTTACATCTTTGGAAGAAGTTCTGGTGTGGAAGTACTCTGCGATAGACACAGAGCCTCCATATGATCCAGAGCTTACAGGGATCCTCTCTGTCGCAGCAAAATTTCACTTTTCTAAGTTGAAAAGGCCTCGTGAGCAGGTCTTCTCAGAGCACCAGATCACTTCCTTGGTGACAATTTCACCAAGGACCTTGCTAAAGAAGTCTGTACTTTACGCTCAGTATGTGGTAAGGAGATAAGATGGCAATCTCTACACTTTCACAGATGCTGACCTTCACAACCTCTGCGTGTTTGATGTCATCTATATGCACAAGATTCTCAACATCTACATGGAGAGGAGATCTAGCTATCAAATATCGCTCAAAAGGCTGATAGAAGTCATGCGCACTCAAGTAAGGTATTACAGCCAGAAGGACTTCAAGCTGGCAATAAGGTTAGTGCAGAAGAATCTAAATCTCTCTCCTCCATATAGCAGGCCTGGTTGGGTACTTAGGTATCCTCTAAACTTCATTATCCACAACCCCATTTTTGGGTTTGTGTATTTGGATAAGGATGATATCCTAAGGTTCTATGACCCAACAAAGTCCAACAAATACTCAACAGAGACATTAGAATGGATTTACAAAAGAGCAGCGATAGAGGTGGACAGAGGACATCTCAGAACGGGTGAAGTGTCTCCCATCTTGAAGGCGATTAAAATGCACATCAACTTCAGAGAATGGATCTTCAATGTCTACAGAACGATCAAAGCTGATTGTTATACGCGGTAGACGATTTTCCAGAATCTGCAATCTGATAACCTTCTGCACCAGCTTTTGGCCTAAGCTTCACAATTTTGTATTTCAGTTTTGTAATTCATTTCTTTATGTAATTCTTTTCAGAGGATGATCTATTATCTCCTTTTGTAATTCTTCCAATTTAAGTCATGTCTTGCATTTAATTTTCAAAGTTTACTTTTTCATACTTACGGGGAGATTGTTAGCTCTCATTTGACTCAAGTGTAAAAGTATTGAAAAAGTAATACTGCAAGTGTTGACAGAAGAGGCACTTCCACAGAAGATCACAGAGGACCAAAGCTTACATGTCAAAGACGACAGAACCTCTGCAGTCTATCATAGAGGTTCTGGA
Organism: Cynara cardunculus var. scolymus; assembly: GCF_001531365.2. Classification (NCBI taxonomy): domain Eukaryota; kingdom Viridiplantae; phylum Streptophyta; class Magnoliopsida; order Asterales; family Asteraceae; genus Cynara; species Cynara cardunculus. The sequence continues at coordinate 72,496 of NW_020200947.1, forward strand.
AGATGATTTGCAAGAATCAAGTACTCTCAAGCTACATCCAGCAGAGCCTCTGAGATGGCTCACAGAGGATCTGCAACATTATCTTCTGTGGTGAAGTTCTTTGCTGTTTTACTTAGGTTAGTTAGCCTCTCGTGCTTATCACATGACTACTTTTGTAATCCGCGTTTAATGGACGGCCTGGATCGTTTCACACGTCTMGGTCATGTCAGTCAAGCGGTTAGGAAATAGTATAAATAGTAGCTTTTTCCTTTGTAATCAGCGCCGCTTCCAGCATTGTAATCGTCTAATTTCAATTCAATTGAAATACAATTGAAGCTTCTCTCTCATGTGTTCTTAATATTGATTGTCTGCTTGTACTTCATTGTTCTTGATTCATTGCTCTTTTTGATTCTTAATATTGTTTCCGCTGCACTGTTTATGTCATATAGATCATTGAGAGTATTGGGTTAATACAAGAACTGAGTTAATCGATCCTACACACCAACTTGGTTATGGACGTAATCTTGTAAAACTTGAATGGTGTTATTTAATATCTGTTGTTGTGACTCGCTTACCTGTTACATCTCGCGTTTCCGCTTTAACGGGGTGTGACACCAACCGATACGACGCCTTGGCTACTTGTGCTGCCCCAGGTAAAAGATCAATTCTAAACTCAATAACCCTGTCTAGTGGCAAACCAGACAAATCTTCCAAAAAGACTTATGGGTATTCATTAACAATTGGAATCAATTCCTTCTTTCCTTTTTCTTTCCTTGCATCAATAATATATGCTAAATATCCCTAACACTTCTTTCGGATACACTTTTGGGCTTTTAACACAATCAAAAGGATAGTACGATGATTCTGACGATCACCATAAATAACAATTGTTCCTCTGTCTGGCAAAATAATTTTAATCATTTTCTTATTACAGACAGTACTAGCCAGATGTTCTGCCAACCAATCCATACCCACTACTACATCAAATTTCTTCATTGGCATTGGGAATAGTCGAATTGGTAGCTCACAACCCTCAATAACAATAATACAATTATTGAATACACTATTAACAGATTCCTGACTATTAGTAGTACCAACTACTAATTCGTCATGAAGTAACACAGAATTCAAACATGCATCTTGAGCACACGATGGTGATACAAACAAAAAGTTTCCACCAGAATCAAATAACACCTTAGCATGTATAGAATTCAGAAGAAAGGTACCTATTACCACATCTGGGGTTGCTTCTGCCTCATTTTTCGTCATTTGAAATGATCGACCCCTTGCTCCACTCTGGCCTCCTCTTGGTGCACTAAGCCTTCCACGGTTACTTGGAGCATTTCCTCCCATTGTCAAACAAGGAGCTCTTAGTTGTGGAAAATTCAGTTAGATATGATCAAGTGAATTGTATTGAAAACACCTTTTGGGTGTAGTGCAGTCCCTTGACAAGTGTCCTGCCTCACCACAACGATAATATCTTTTTGGCTCAGATGGAAACTTCCCTAATGCACCTGCTGACACCGCGGACAATTTTTAGCAGGGGGTGGTTGAGAAGTACGATTATCTGATTTTACAAACTTGGGTCTTCAGAAACTGACTGAAGACCCTTCCCACTTTCTTTTCTCTGTTGTTTTCTCTTCATCTTGCTGATTTTTGTTTCTTTTTGTGACTTTGGCAGCATTTACAGCTAAAATGAAAGTAGCAGGGTTCATAGAAATCACAAACTCCCGGATAGAAGGTTTTAAAGCCCAAATATACCTTTCCACCTTTTGGGGCTCTAAAGAAACATAATGTTCTGCAAAACGGGAATACTCAATAAACTTCTCAGTATAATCCCGTATAGATCTATTTCCTTGCTCCAGCTTCAGGAAATCCTCTTCCATCTGCCTTACTGCCGTCCTAGGACAAAATTTTGTTTTGAATTTGTTCACAAATTCTTCCCAAGACATTGTTTGCAGTATATTTAGTTGTGCCGAGGACTCCACATCCCACCAATATAAGGCATTAGATTTAAGCATAGATACTGCAAATCTAACCTTATATTCTACAGAACACCTACTGGTGTTAAATACTGATTCAATCTCTTTTATGCAGCACATTGCCTTTACTGGATCTCTTTCTTCTGAAAATGTTGGATGTTAGGAACATTTTTATGTCTCCTCCCCTGTTATTGCTACCTGCTGAAGGAGCTGGAGGATTAATTCCAACTTGCTCAGTTTCTACTCTAGCCGACAATCCCATTATGGATATCAAAGTTTCCCTCAGTTTTCCCATTTCCTCTGCCAGAACGTCTCTAGTTATAAACTCGGGTTGCTGCCCTGCCCCTGATGTGCATTCCCTGAAATAGATTCCCCTTGATCAGGGCGAATCTCAGCCTGACTTTTTTCTGGAATATGACTCCTCCCTCGACCTCTACCCGTGATCCTTCCCCGACCTCTACTCCCCGAAGCATAAGTTGGAGGATTAACAGGAGATTCCTCCCATTCTTCGGACTCGGGGTGGGCAATTCTCTCTGATCTTCGTGATTGACTAAACATTTGCAGGTATTTTAGTATTAAATATCACGTATTTACATTCTCAAGTATAATATGGTATTCGAGTATAGGTATGTACCTGTAAATTCATAATTACATTGGCCATTTGTAATTTGAATTCACCTTACATACTGCCCTCTTTAACCCATTATATTTTATTCCCAGTGACACTAATTATGTCTGGGACCCTTAACATGCAAGTGACAGTTTAAGTCTAGAAATCATGCTTGAATATCTAAATCTCTTAAACTAAAGCTCTGATACCACTCTATAACACCCCAAATACCACATTTGCATATAAACACATATTCCATTACATATAAATACAGTTTTCACCACAATGGTCCCACTAGTACAAAATCTACATATGAAAAATTCCAAAATAAAATCCTGTACTATCACATGTATAACGTGTATCTTCCAAAATAAGCAATCTCATGCAGATCTTCAAAAGCAGATATCAGATTAGGAAAATAAGCACATTTTCCTTTCCCCATATTATCCCTGGATCCCACAGTTCCTACATCGCATATTTTTAAAATAGAAAATGAGGGTTAGACCAGAAGGGTCTAGTGAGTAAATCTCTTCTTTGCATATGCTAGGTGATAAACACCAAAAATATGATAAAATAACTTTGCTCAAAAATATTTGTATTTTAGACAAATATTACAGTTCTCAATATGATGAATAATATGATCAACTTATTAATATCAATTCTGATGCAGATGCATTTATTCAAAGATTCAATATTCAAAAATGGAATTTTAATATTGCTGCCAAAGCCCCTTCGACACAACAGGCAAGAGCCCTTTACAAAAGACCAAAACCCTTCTGCATGAATTACAGTATTAATATAAAATTTAGGCAATGAATGCCTCTTATGACAAACCATTTCCCCCTTCTCAATAAAATCTAAATTATTATTTCTAATAATAATAATATCATTAATTCATCAGGTCACGAAAAAATGATGACTCAAAGCTATTAAATCTAATTAGTAATAACAATAAGAATTATAATAACATCCACATATGACAATGCCTCCCTTATTCCAAGGTACACCTCATCTTGATATGTCACCCTTATTCCTCCATCAAAACATGGCTACTTAGTAGAACAAACATAAGTCACCACATCTAAGCCAGAACAGACAAATGTCACCATGTCTGGGGGAACTACCTCTTAAAACAAGTTTCACACCAAAACAGACATACGTCACCACGCTTGGTAGAAACATTTCCCAAAATCTAGTTCCATACCAAGACTTATGTCACCATGCTTGGTAGAAACATATCTTTTCTTTTAAAAAGATATAAAATACCCCTTTTCACAATAATAAATTTAAATCCAATAATTATTAAATATGTGAAAATTCCAAAGATTCTCAAGACTTGTTAATTTTTATACAAAAATAGTTATCCGGACAAGTTGTCCGGACAAGCTATCCGGACAATACAAGTTCTTTGTTCGATTTACGAATCCGGTCAACAGACCCTTGTCCGATTTATCAATCCGGACAACAAATCCGATCAAAGCACAAATAGACTTCTTGGCCGTAAACCGGACAACACGTTAATCGGTTTATCTAATCCGAACAGCCTTTGATCGTATTCCTACTCCGTTCAATACCTTTGTCCGATTTGTATATTATAAAATTATACGATCTTTAATCTGATCAACACTATAAACGGAATAGGACTAAATAGGACAACATGTGACCGATTTATAACATAATCCGGATAACACTATGTCCGATTTCCTCTAATCCGGTCACCATAGTGTCCGGTAAAGGTCCCAAATCGCACAAACTTCTTAAAGGATATTATGCAGTTTTATCCAAACCAATAACAAACTTAAAAGAAGTTTTAGAAATCACTCATCTTAAAGTAAAAATTCAGTTTGAAGAAGATGAATTAAAATGCTTCTCCGAATAAGCAAGCAAACTCAATACTCTCTCAAATTTTCTAAAAGAAGCTGAAACCTTGCCTCTCCACAAAAACATCTATTTATACTTTCCAAATATGGAAAGTCGGCCACCTTAACTTTTAACCCACATACATGCATACATACAAAACTTACCCATGCATGTATATCATTTCATGCACACACACACTTCATGCGCATATAAAATATATGTATGATCATAAAATCATATATATATATATATATTTTCTTAATTTCATGCATATATTTAAATCACATGTATATGCATCCACATATTATGCATATATTCATATGCATAAAATACACGTACTCACATATTAAATTCATGAAAGCATGTACCCATGTAATCATTTAATTCACATAATAAATACCTCAGGTGATAACCAGGACATGGTTACCACAACAGAGATAGGCCGCATCTTCCTCATCAGATGATGATTCATCATATGAAACAACCCAATCATGCTCTTCAGTGATAAGACCCTTGGCCTTTCGCTGGTGGTTCTTCATCTTCTTGTACTTCTCCTTCAGCTTTAGGTATTTATCATCCCTGGACCTAAAGGAGGATTGTGTTTTGGATGATGGCGTCACAGTCTTCTTGGACCTACATTCACCAGTAAAGTGACATGTGTAGTGACAGTTGTAGCAGATAGCTAAAGCCTTGTCTATTTTATCAGACTTTGGCTTTTCCTTTAAGGTCAGCGAGGGAGATCTGCGGAAGTTACTTTTGTTGGCGAATCTCGTAAAAGAATTAGTCAATAATGCCAGTGATTCATCAAAATCTGCAAGGTCAGATTCTGATACATTCTTAGAGTTAGTAGAATCTAACTATGTAATAACAACAGGAGAAATAAAAGAAGAAAAAGAAGAAGAAGGGGTTTCAGCTAAAGCTTCTTCAAAGATCAGAGCTAAAGAAGAGCTCTTCATTTCCCTGGAATCTTTTATTAGATTTCGGTTCAGCTGACGAGATTGCTCATGATTAAGCAAGATCACATAAAGAGTAGAAAGAAAAAGAGATGACATGTCATTGGACGTCTTGAGACACATGGAATAAGTATCCCAAGATTCAGGAAGACATTCTAGAAACTTAGTTAAAGTTTCAAAGTTAAAATATTCTCTGTCTACAGTCCTTAAATCAATATGAAGATAGTTAAAATGTCGATGTACTTCAGACAATGTCTCAGTCTTTCCACAGAGAAAGCTTTTATATTGTCTTACTAAGTTGTTCTTCCTTGATTTTTGAACCTGAGAGGTTCCTTCATATTGAACACATAAAGTGTCCCACATAGCTTTGGAGGTTCTGAGTTTCATCACAGAGTGATAAACCTCATCCAGAAGAGACATAACTATTATGGACCTAGCACGAGTGTCTATAGCTATCTTCTTCTTGTCTTCATCGCTCCATTGATTAGGGAGCTTTGGAATCTGTCGTTTAGGAATTGCGGCAGTCGTAGCTGTTTCAAGAACAGCCAGAGAAATAGCATATGGAACATATGGTCCATTTTCTATGTAGTGTGGAATTTCAGGATCCACACCTTCCAGAAAAAGGGAAATCCGATATTTCCAGAGACTAAAAGTGTCTCGAAGAAATCGGGGAGGTTTGGCAAGAGAGTCATTATCTTAAACGTGTGTGTTTGTGTTTTGTAAAGCCATTTAAAAGCAAAAAGATTATCTAAAGAAGGAGATAATATAATGCAAAAAATAACTAAACAACTAGAAAAGAGAATACACTGCTCTGATACCACTTGTTGGTCCCATTAGGATCTACAAGATGTGTACAACAGTTTGTAGAAGGGGGGGGGGAATAATACAAACACAGTAAACTTTTCAAATTTAAAATATATATTGATAAAGAAGGATGAATACAGATTTTACAAGATTGTTTGCGGAAAGATAAGGTATATAAAACCTATCTAAACAATCTAAAGTTACACACTAGTTCTTCGCAAATGAATAGTACAAAACCCTATTTATGAGCAGACATCCTTTCTCAAAGTTGGTGGATAGTAGAGTCAACTACTCGGCTCCGTACCGTACTATCTTTTAGAAAGGGTATGGGGTTGTCCTTTGTGTGTATGAGGACAAAACAAAAACAATCGTTTACTACAAGCTTCTTTTGCTCGCTGAATGTTGGAATAACTCGAAGGTCTCTTCAGCATTTGCTGAGGCTTGGGCAGTCTTTACACATACGTAGACAAGGTTGTAATCACTGAATACCGCTTCAGATCACGTACTCGCCAATCTCTAATCTTCAGTTTCAGTCTTCGACTTTCGTTGAAGGTTCTTTGGTGTGAGTTTTGTGATCTTGAAGTATCGTTGTCGCTGATTGGATTTACATTACAAGTTCTTTAGCGATCACTGAACAGATTCAGTGATGATCGCTGGAACTGAAAACAGAAACATAAATACTTCGTATAAGGTAAAAGAGATTATCATCAAATCAATTGAGAGAGAGGATCAACACAACCGTTTTGAAAGAAAAGAACAATATCTTTCCTCAATTTATTAACCACATTTGAAAGATACAAAAAATACCATCTCTCAACATAAAATAGTTTAGAACTGTTAAACAACATTTGTGAAAACCACTTTTTTCTTTTAGAAGTTTTGGGCGATAATTGCCCCTCATCGGATAACACTATGACTGATGACCCCTTCCTCATCAGACAACACATTTAATCTGGACAACACATAAAAAGGTAACCATGCTCACCGGTCACATTTTTTCCGATAACAATCCTCACCGGTCAACACTCTGCCAGGTTACATTCTCATCAGACAATACTATGTCCGGTAACCAACCTCACCGTCAACACTCTGTATGGTTAACTATCTCACTAATCAACCATTTGCAATATAACCGGCTAAGGCTTTGTCGATGAGCATCCTCACCAGATAAGGCATGCATGATTACAACTCCAATCAAGTCAATACTTAGAAGTCTCAAACGTTAACCCCTTAAATACTTCGGGCGATGAGGTGCCCAATCCGGAAAACTCTATGTTCGATAAAGGGTCTTCACTGGACAAGGTTATGTCCGATAAAGTCCTCATCTAACGATGAGTTAAAATATTCAACTCACATACCGATCAAGGCTAGGCCGGTAAGGAGCCTTCATCGGACAATACTCTGTCTAATTACAGGCCCTTATTGGCCCATGAATTTCATAAGAACACGTACATACAGAATGCATAAATACACCAACAATTTCATTCAAGACTATAATTGTAAACCAATTCAAAGATTGTTTATAGCAAAACTCACCTTTTTGCAAACATTGAATTTGAAAAAGAATACGCACACAGATTGCTTCCCAAGTTCCCAACTCTCAGCTTCTAAATTTAGCAAGAACATCAAAACAAATCTCTCCTCTATGATTTCTTTTTAAAAATAGCAGAAAGGACTGCCTCTTCAAAATTTTCTCTTTTATAGTTGCCTTCTAAGGAAGGCTGTTTGGGAAAGAAATTTAAGATTCTTTTTCCTTTACCATTCTCTCCATACACCCATATGCATAAATATAAATTCATGCATATATTCCATGCACATGTACTTCATGCATGATATATATATATATATATATATATATGTTTTCCATGCATGAAAATATGCACACATTTGGACAGACTAACACACTCACATATTAATCTCATTTATGCATGTATCCACATGGTCAGATATAGCAATTAATAACATATTCACGTGACCATATAATCAAATAGTCGCATAACAATTACATCAGGTGTATCACCAGGACCCGATTATCACATATTTCAATCATAATCCTTTTTCTTAAATCTTCAATATTCAAGGATTCAATTTCATGATAAAATGACATGAGTGACTCAAATGTAGATTCAATGTTTTAAGAAACCTTTAACATCTTTGAAAAATAGACTTGAAAAATGATCATTCAGAAAAATATCTTGAACTGGCTTATAAATATCCAAGAATAGGGTCCCCCTTCTACGACTTAGCATGGCTAGAATTTTTTTACTCTTAAGAAAAATGAAGCACCCCACTTCCCACTAGAAAATTTGCTCACCAAAGGTTATCGGATACCAAAGATTATCGCTCACAAAGGTTATCGGACAAGGTTGAGCGATGAGAGATGTTATCGAACAACACAGTGTGCGATGAAAAGGTTATCGGACAAGCTTCGAGCGATGAAGAAGGGTTATTGGACACCCTTTGAGCGATGACACTCGTTATCGAACAAGCCTTTGAACGATGAGGCTTGTTATCGGACAAGCCTTTGAATGATGAGAATCCTTGAGCGATGATAATCTTTGAGCAATGAGAATCCTTGAGCGATGAGAATCCTTAATCAATTTTAAGCATTTGGGCGATGAAAAATTCAATTCCAATTTTGAGCGATGCTTCAAGATCAGATTCAACAGACGATGAAAATGCTCTTTTCGGCCAATGAAGCCTTCAACGAGCGATGAACATCAAGTTCGAACATAAACTTAAAAATTTCACCAAAAATGCCCAAAAATATTAAAATTTCTTGCACAGATTTGTGCGAAATTCACCCAGAAACAGTTTTTCAATAATCAATTTATCTAAAAATAGATTAAAAGCACTCAATTTGACCAAAATCGTCAAGAACATAAACAGAAAGTTTCGAACTGGAAAAATCAAGAATTCAACTTCAAATCAATCCAAAAACCAGAACAAGAATGATCTGTTTAGCTCTGATACCAATTGTGATCCCAGATTCATGTCTTTATCAATCAGTTCAATACAAATCAAGAACACAAATTAATGATATGAATCAGCCGACATGTCATTCATGAATATTAAGTACAAAGTGTTCTTGATACAATCACAAATTCTCTTTCAACTGTTTACGTACGATTGAATGATTCTTTTAACCACTCTAACTACCAACAAAACAACTAACTTCCTATTTATAGCAACCTATTACAAAGAATGAAACTACCATTACAAAGCAATTAAAACAAGTTTAAGCTTGGGACTTGAATACAACATTTTGACCCAACAATAAGCCAAGTAAGGAATGTGTTGAATAAACAAGTAGTCGTAACAATAAAGAGACTCAAATCGAATAATGCATAATCGATTACAAGTACCAACATGTGTATTTTTAGAGGTAAAAGTTATACCAAAATGTTACCGAACAAATAAACATATTATTTTGGAGAAAACGCATTGTACCAACATTGACCAACTTAAATAACATGATTAGAAAGTGGTTTTCTTACGACATGTACGGCATAGAACAATTGCAAGTGAATGGAAATGTGGTACAAAAAGAATATCAATAATCATGAGTCAATTAATTAATCCGAGTTGAGAGAAAGCTTAAGGGCTCGTAATCATATGTAAACAAATCAAATGAACGAATAGAATTAGGAACCCGTACGTTAAACTTCACAACGTTACCGACCACCGAGTCCACTTCCTTATACTCGCCCTAAAATAATACCTAAATTTATTATTAATCATAATTGATAACTTGACGGCATAACAAAACCGAATCACTTTAACGACTAATAATATGACTAAACTCAACTAAATCTTATCAATTAACATGCTACTATGGGAACAAAAATAAATATCAAGGAAAAAAAGTTGTCTAAAACTCCATCTATGGAGTGAACCGTGGCAGCAACTTACCAAACAATGAAAAAGAGCAACATATAAACTAGCTTTATCTATCTATCAATATATATATCTCCATACTATGCAAACCACATAAGGAGTTTACAGAACTGAGACTCGGCTTCCTTTCGGACAACCCCCTCCTAAGCAGATTAGCAGTCCAAACGAAAAGATCACGTCTTTCAGACGGCTATAAAAGCAACAATAAACTTGACTGAAAATCAATTTGTTTTGACCCTGTTTTTCGGCAATTGACACACTTCTCTTGGCGATAAAATGACGACAATTATACGCACCGACATTAAGCATGTACGAGATTAAATTCGATGGAAGAATAAGCATACTTTTAGGGTTCATCTAAAGCCAATTTTGACGAACATCGAACTGCTGTCATCGCTTATACGCCGAATCGATGACTTTTGAACTATGGAAAAAACTCAGACTTAACCCCAAAACTCCCAGAATTGACATCGTTAATACTAGTCATATATCTTTAAGGTTGGGACAAAAACTTACCTCAAATCAACGAGAAATTTCCAGAACCTAGCTTATCCTCAGCCTTATCTCCTACGATTATCGACCAGTTCTCCCAAGTTCGTGAGGTTTTCTCTAGCGATTGAACAAAGTTAAGAGTTAGGGTTGGGGTTTAAGCAGAAAAAAACCCTCAACTGCTGCACGAAACCATGACCCAACAATCTAATTGTAAACTTTTCTAGGTTCTGTAGAACCAACCCTCAATTCTGGCCCAAATCTAAATCAATCCAACTTCAATTACATTCTAAAATAAACCTTACAACATTATTATTTAGTCTAAAAATTCTTTTCCAAAAATAAGTATAGCCACAACTACGAAGCCTTACTTCTTTTAATTTAATTTTTTTTATAAAAAAAGGTAATTACTGATAGTATATATATATATATATATGTGTGTGTGAGTGAGATTGTGTGAGTGTATGTATGTATATAAACACATATATTTCTTTTTACGACGGGTATTATAATTTTCTGTAGATCCAATTCTTAGAAAGAGTTAGAAATGCACCAATGTCTAACTTTGTTTCTCTTCAAAATTGGTCTCTATCATTCTCTTGTTTTAATTTCAAATTCTATACAAGTAGCTTAAAGGTCCCTGAATAGGAAAAAACCTAATTTGTTTTTGAAAATAATGGAACATAGGTAGAAGTAGCATGTCCTCCTAGTCCTAGAACGATGTTGGCATGATGTAAATGGGTATTCACAGTCACCTACAATTCTAATATAACGCTTGAAAATTAAAAGGCAAGAATAGCAACAGAAGGTTTCGTTCAGACTTATGGCATGAACTACACCTGAACATTTGCTCTATCGGCAAAACTCGATATTGTAAGTAAGGTCCTTGGTCAGTTGCAAAATTTAAAGATCTGAAGAATGTCGTCTTCATGAATGGAGCCTCCATCATGATGCTTTGAGATATATATATGGTTTGAATATGAATATGAAGTGTGTTTATTAAAAAGAAGACGCATTATGGGTTGAAGCAATCGTCACTAGCTTAGGTTAGAGCGATTTACAAGTTGAATGAAACAACATGAATATTTTTAATTATATGTCATACTGATCATGCCTTTTTCTTTAACATGAAGAAAAATGGGAAGAGCATTATTTTACTCTATAAATGGATGACAACTTCGTCATTTATCATGAAGAAACGGAAAATCAGTCGTAAAAAAAAGTAAATGGTGTAAAGGTTTGTTAAGACTAAGGCCCCGTTTACTAACCTCTTACTGCCTCTTACCCGACTCTTACCCATTAAGAGATGCTTACCCGGGTAAGAGGTAAAAGTGTTTACTAAAAAAAAAAAAAGCATTGCTGACCGTCCTCTTACCACAGTCAGCAACAAAAATCAATCTTACCGTGGTAAGAGGCTCTATTCCCTTCTCTACCCCTCCCATCTAAAACCCTAAACCAATACGCTTCTTCATACAAACTGGTTCTCTACCCCTCCCATCTAAAACCCTAAACCAATACGCTTCTTCATACAAACTGGTTCTCTACCCCTCCCATCAAACCCTAAATCGATACGCTTCTTCATCTGGTGGTCTTCAATCGTTATTCAGGTATAGTAATCGATTTCTTCATACGCTTCTTTCTTCTATTGATATCTATCCTAATCGATTTCTTGATTTCTTCTCTGCTTTTGATTTCATAAATATGCAAAGAAAAGAAGAGGGGATCTTCGTATATGCTTCTCTGTTGATTTCGTGAAGCTTCAAACCAACCGACTTTCTAGGTATTCGGTTTTCTTCTCTATCGTTGCAAATGGGTTTATTTTATTTTTATCATTCTCTACTTTAATTTCTGCAAATGGGTTGATTTTTACTATCGAGGAAATCCTATGGGCGGCCAATCTTTTGTGATTTTGACCTTTTTCTTGGGTTGTTTGTGAAAAAGAGAGACGATATATGGCTGGGGAGGATGAAATTGAACTTATATTTACTTTTTTAGTTCAGACTTTGTGTTGAAGTTGTTAGTATGATTTAAGAATTTAAGGATTGATTAACAAGCATTGAACTTATATTTACTGTCTGTTGCTTTTGTTCAATGTATGAGTAGCTTTAATATACCTTCCAGACAAGAATGCTGATATCATATTGGGAACCCTGATTCTGTGAAATAGGAGAGATGCTGGCACCCATTGCAATCTCATTGTTGATTTGAATAAACCCTGAGCACAGAAGGTTGTAACAGCCTGTT
>NW_020200947.1:89893-95997 GCF_001531365.2 Cynara cardunculus var. scolymus
CAATTTTATAAGGAGATGCAATATTCAAGATCGACTGTTTATGCAGTATGATGAAAACAACATGTTTACTATCGAAGACCAAGACGAAGGAATCGAAGAAGAAAGCATCGAGGAAGATGTTGAAGAAACACAATGGGGTCCCCAAGGCAATGAATATATGACTGATTTGTGTGATCAGATTGCAAATCAATTAATGTTGAATGCTTGAAATTAATATTTGTAAGCGAACTATTTGTACGCAAACAATTATGTTAAAGACTTGTAATGACTTTTTGTTCGTTGTTGATGGTTTGTTGTTGTTTCCTTTGTTGGTCCTTATTTTAATAGTGGTTTTGCTTTACGAAAATTTGACTTTTTGTTCTAAATTATGAAAATCGGTAATATGTTAATATATTGAGTATCAATATATTTTCGTAAGCAAAAAAGAATTTGAAATTATATTTAAATTTTTTGATAAATAACATTTTATGTTAGCTCTTAATACAAAACATATGGTAAACAATAATTTTCAATCAGCACTTACTCCAGAAAGAGGGACATAATAGTCTTTTTGACATAATCAGCACTTAATAAAAAATGTTTGGTAAACAGAAAAATCCAATCAGCACTTACTCCAGTCAGACCTCTTAGCACAGTCAGACCTCTTACCCCAATCAGCACTTAACAAAAAATGTTGGTAAACGGCCCCTAAGACAAATAATCCACTGGAAATATATTATAGCATTATTTTGACAGTCCAATAGTACTATTAATTAGTACAATTGTATTGTCACAAATATCTAACTACCGAGTTAGACGGTCTCCCAAGAGTACGAACGGGCCTACATACTATCGATATGACATTATTTATGTTAAACTTCGTGAATCCTAGTACAACGCCGTGTTACCATCTTACACCATATGAATATAGTATTTGTCAAATACTAAACAATTTTTAGCCTTCTCATATTACATTAAGTTTTCATATTTTTTTAACTGAGAAAATTAATACATTTTCATGCATAAAATTAGTCGTCAATTAACTAAATGTAATCTTCAATAAAATGTCAATAACATTAAACTAATAGTTGGATAGAAAATGCTATATTAAAAACACATTTTCAAGTTTATATCGGTCTTGGTCCTAACTTTCACTTACATCCTAAGCTAAGACGATTAACCCATCATCGCTTAGTTTTCTTTACAAGAGATGCGAAGACTGAAAAATAAATAACGAAGATGGAAAAATATATAAAGTAAAAAATGCAAGTATTTAATCAAATAAGGAAAATATATAAACTTGGTTCCACACTTTAGGAAATGATTTAGGCCGTCTCTCCTCTATAAATTAGGCAAAGCCCTATACACCTCTTTTTTACCCAACAAAGCCTAGTAACATTGTCACAATGAGGACATTGTTAAAGTTCGGTTTAGAGGGGAAAACCTTTGTCAAAAAGAGCAAATCTTTAAAGAATGATATGCTTAAAATTAGCATTTTGTAGCCAAAGTCAAAAGATGTAAAAAGAAAAAAATGGCCACAACAAATAAATGAGTGATTATTCAAAAACAAAAAAGGCAAAGATTAGAGAAAGAGAAAGAGCCAAAAAAGAGAGATACTCCCAAAAAAGTCTTTTTGATCTCAAAGTGTTGTAAGCACGAAAAATAAGACAAATGAAAAGTTAGACTAGCTTATGACATATACATGTCGTTAGTTTAAAACAATTATCACTTTAACAAAGAAGTTGTAGTCTTGAATGCAACTGTCCACTTTTTCCATCCATGATCTATGCAAAAATCTAGTTTGAGTATTTTATTTGTTTTTTTATGTTGTTTGAGAATAAACAATAATTCTAACTTGGGGATGTGATAAGCATCAACTAATTTAATGTTTTTACATCTTCTCTTACTTTATTTATCCGTTTTAGTTTCCCAAACTTCCACAAATTGAGTTTTTTTTTTTTTTGTTTTTTTGCATGTTTCTTAAATTGAAGGTAAATTGATGTGATAAACATGTTTACTTCTTGGGTATATGCTAATTTGTGAGAAGAAACTTTGTAAATAGGTGATTTGTCGAAAGTATGTTACAACATGTGCTGCAGAATGATTCCATGGGCATTTTGGAGAATAGTATGATGGATCTTTTGTGATCTTATACACCTTTTTGGCAGTTCATCTGTTGCAGATTTGAAGATTTCATAGTACAAAGTTAAAGTATTCTATTTGTACCATCTTTTAGGTTATCATGCTTTGTCTTTTGGGTATTGTAAAAAGTAGGATATCAATTTTATTTTTTGGATCATGTGCTCCCTTTCCTACTGTATAAAGGATGAGATTCTTGACAATTGAAGTAAGCAATTTTAGAAGTTAACTTTCAAATGCAATTGTAGTGTGGAAGTACCTTTGACATTCTCTCTAAATTCAAGAAGTTTTTTAGTCTTTAAAATTTTGTTTAGATTTATTCATTTTATTTTCCTTTCTTTTCTTGTACTTTACATTCAATTATTTTATTTTATATTTTATGCAATTAATTTTATTATTTCAACTATGGTATGATTAGAATATAGCTTGGGTGTTGGGTGATGTTAAGAGAAAAACCGATTTTTTTTGTATAAATTAATAACAAGTCTTTTCTACCATGTCTTTCAAGTTTATATTGCAATAATGACATTCATGGACAAATTGATCACTTGTTTAGAAGTGTTAAAGTGTGTTGGACTTATAAATAAGCCAACAAGCACATGTCAACATGAATGATATGAAAGTAGATTTAAGAGAGCTACTTACAGTAGAGGAGAATTGTTTTTATTCCATTTATCTTATATAAGAAATAGTTTGAGCCAATGTCGAGAGTCTAGCCTTGCATAGAGATATGAAGGCTTCGTATATGAATGTGTGTCATTCTACATCTCAAGAGAGTACCTTAAATAAGCTATTGGTTGTAAAGACAAGTTATTTGTAAATCATGCTACAAAACCATGTTGTAGCATGCTATAGAACTGTAGGATCGATTAACTCGGTTTCTTGGTATAAATTACTTACTTGGATGATCTATTTGACAGTGTTAATGCAGCGGAAATGATAAGAATCAACCACAATAGAAATCAATAAGAACACAGTGAAGAAGATTGATGAACACAAGAGAGAGCTTCAAATGATTTTCAATAGAATGAAAATTGACAATTACAATACTGAAGCACACTGAAATACAAGGGTCTACGCTGCTATTTATACAAGCAAGTAACCGTTTTCTGACACGACCTAAAGTAAATTAATCTAAGCTGTTCGATCAAAACAAATTACAGACAAGAACACGTGATAAGCACGAGCAGCTAATAAACCTAAGTAAAACAGCTAAAGAAGATCTACACAAAAGACAGGCTGCAGACCCTCTGTGAGACATCACAGAGGCTCTGCTGGATATAACTTAAAAGCACATTGACGTAGAGGATATCTTCCAGAACCTCTGTGAGACACGACAGAGGTTCTGTCACTTGAGACTTATACGCTTGAGCATCTTCTGCTGTTGGTCCTCTGTGGTCTTCTATGACAGATCATCTTCTGTCAACACTTGTGGTATTACTTTTTCCATACTTTTACATTTAATGAAATGAGAGCTAACAATCTCCCCCTAAGTATGAAAAAGTAAAACTTGAACATTAAGTGCAAGGACATGACTTGATTGAAATGAAATTACAAGAGGTGATAAAACATCATCCTCTGAAAGAATTACAATGTAAAGAATTACAAAACTTAAATGACAAAACTTTTGAAGCTTAGACCAAAAGCTGGTGCAGAAGGTTATCAGACTGCAGATTCTGGAAAATCGTCTACTGCGTATAGCAAGTCAGCTTTGATCATTCTGTAGACATTGAAGATCCATTCTCTGAAGTTGATTTGCATTTTAATCGCGTTCAAGAGTGGAGACACTTCACCTGCCCTATAATGTCTTCTGTCCACCTCTGCCAAACACATTTGAATATCCACTCCAGCGTCTCTGTTGAATACTTATGAGATTCTATTGGATCGAAGAATCTTAGTATCTCATCCTTATCCAAATACACAAACCCAAAAACGGGATTGTGTATGATGGAGTTTGGAGAGTACCTAGATATCCAACTGGGCCTGCTGTATGGAGGAGAGATCTTTAGATTTTTCTATACTAATCTTATGGCCAACTCGAAGTCCTTCTGGCTGTAATACCTTACTTGTGCATGCATTACCTCAACCAGCCTTCTGAGCGATATTTGGTATGTGGGCCTCCTCTCCATGTAGATGTTAAGAATCTTGTGCATATAGATGACATCAAACACGCAGAGGTTGTGAAGATCAACATCCGTGAACGTGTAGAAGTTGCCATCTTCTCTCCTTACAACATACTGTGTGTAGAGCACGGTCTTCTTTAACAAGGTCCTTAGTGAGATTGTCACCAATGAAGTGATCATGTGCCATGAGAAGATCTGCTCACGAGGCCTTGTTAATTTGGTGAAATGAAATTTTGCTGCGGCAGAGGGGATCCCTGTAAGTTCTGGATCATATGGGAGCTCTGTGTCTACCGCAAAGTACTTCCACACCAGAACTTCTTCCAAAGATGTAACAGGCACTGTTTTGACTTCAGGTATTGGAATCCTGCTCATGGACACAAGTATTTTAGATACCCTGTCTGTTGTGGAAGCCTCTGGCATCTTGAACTCTTCTTCTTCCAAAATTGGCCTCTGGGTCGATCCCTCTGCAAGGATTGGTTTGACAGATCCTTGCAGAGCATCAAACATACCCGTGGACGTTTCTTGGACTTGTGGGAATAAGGAAGACGTGGCTTCTCCTTCTCTGTGGTGCATTGGAATTCTGCCCTTCTTCGCTAGAGCCTCTGCCAGAGATAATTTCAACACTTTGAGGAGCTCAGGGTCATCGGCATACTCCTTTTCATCAATTTTCTTGGGGGTCTCTATGCTTGATGACGACCCCTTCTGTGGTTCCTCTACAGCCTTGCCTTTTCCTTTGCCACTAGGCTCTGGAGCCTTTCCCTTGCCTTTTGAGAACAGGTCGGCTATAGATTCCACTATTTTGACACCTCTGGCAGGAGTCTTCTTCTTTGGTTCTGAGGCCTTCTTCTTTTCCTTCTTTTTCTCCCCCTCATGACGATCATCATCTTCATGATCGTCATGGCTCTGTATGGCGTCTGCCTTGCATGTAGTCAGGGGAACCCTCTTCAAATGATGCAAGATTTTGGTGGCCGCTTTGAACATCTTCTCGATCACCTTTTCAGCACCTGCAGAGGCATTCATCACATCTAGCTCTGTGGCCCATTTAAGCTTGGAGATGGTGGAGAAGATTTCACGTCGCAAAAGATCACCTTCCTTCACAAGCTGGGACGTGCAGTCTCTGATTAAAGTGTTTGATGCTCGGGCCTCTGTCAGAAGTTGGGCGATATTGTTGGTCACGACATCCCCTAGGGCTTCCACCATAGCATCCAGCTCTCTGCGAGTTGCTAAATGATTGATATTGGCCCGTGAGGTCTTGGTATCGAGGCCGTAGGTGACTGCAGAGGAGAACATCTCCTTGATTTCATCTGTGAATGAAGAGTAATCCGTGTAGCCCGTAGAGATGAAATCGGCTACGAATTGAGCGGCCAGCTCTGTGAGTTCAGTCTTCAATGTCTTGATAGAGGATGGATTGAGCGTCATTGCTTGAAAGGCTTCTGCTAGATCATCCTTCTGAAGGACA
Organism: Cynara cardunculus var. scolymus; assembly: GCF_001531365.2. Classification (NCBI taxonomy): domain Eukaryota; kingdom Viridiplantae; phylum Streptophyta; class Magnoliopsida; order Asterales; family Asteraceae; genus Cynara; species Cynara cardunculus. Next base: position 95,594 of record NW_020200947.1, read on the forward strand.
GAGCTCTGAAGGGTTACTAATGTAGTCTTCAAATCGACAGTTGTGGAGGATAACTCCTTCAGAGCTTCTGTGAGAGAATTGAGGTCTTGTGGCATTGAGCGTGAGTTGAACAAGCTTTTCAACTCGTCCATCTTCTTGAACACCTCTGTGGCAAAGGTTTGAAGCTCCCCTTTTGTCACATAGGTATCTTGGGTAATCGGATCACCAACACATGGTGGTCCTTTGGCCTCGGAGCTTGAGGCGCCCTCAACGGCTGGTGTTACGTAGCCTGCTTGGGGACTTCCACCGGATCCTTGCACATCTCTTTGAGGAGAGCCTACCGGTGTTCTGTAGATCTCATGTCTGGTAGTTTCAGAGCCTATCCTGACAGTTTGATCTAGTGGAGACAGAGGGCGTTCTAGACC
>NW_020200948.1:0-31256 GCF_001531365.2 Cynara cardunculus var. scolymus
CAAACTGTTTAGTATTCTTGTAGACCCTTTGGGACCAACAGTATAAGATAGAGATAAAATTTGAGAAGGTGTGAGAGATGAAGGTGAATAAATAGTTGTTGTGTATAAATAGTTATTGTTAATGAAGCTTAAATTCGAAAAAAGTTTATCATATCTTGTGATTATAAAATATCARAATTTTATTCGAATTTATATGATCAAATCGTAAACACAATTTATATGATCCAATCATAAACACAATCATATCCTATGATAACAACACATCCACAATATTGAAAAAGAAACATGTAATAACAAATAACATTTTTTAATGAATATAATTTCTACATACCTTTTAAAATCTTTGAATTCTTCTTCAACTCTCACCTTCTTCATCCCTTACCAAAGGATTTTATATGATTTCATTTTGTTTATTATTGAAACTTTAAAAAACAAATTTTATTAAGAAATAAAAGAAAGTAAATGGAAGAGCAAATCAAGAGTTGGAGGTTAAATTTGGGTATACAAAATTACAAAAATAACCCGGATTAATTATGAGCTATACATTTTTCATCCAAGGGAAAAAAAAGCTTTTAACATATTCAACATTTAAAAAAATCAAAAAAATGAGAAAAAAAATAGGAGGGGCTCTAAGCATTAGAAGGTGCCACCTCATTACCTTTGGTTTCTTCTTTAATATATACTAGTATGGGAACCGCGCGTTGCGCGGTAGTATGAGTGTTTTGATTAATGATATTAGGATTGTCTATATAAATATATATTAATTGTTAATAGAATCATCAACAAATCATATTCAAATAATTCGAAAAAGTTAAATAAAATATAGTTAGTGAAATTTTAATATACACACACACATATATATATATATTGAGAGAGAGATTTGTTTATTAATAAAGTTGTAAAACTAAATAAAATGAGTAATAATGACGGAAATATTAAGGAATCTGACATAAACTTAAGAATAAAAAATACTCCACATAAAACTATGAAGATTATCAATAGTAAAATAGAAGAAAAACCAAATAGAAAGAAAATAAATTTAGAGATGTATAAGATAGAGATAGAATTTGAGAGAGTGTAAGAGATGAAGATGAATAAATAGTTGTTGTGTATAAATAGTTATTGTTAATGAAGCTTAAATTCGAAATAAGTTTATCATATCCTATGATTATAAAATATCAAAATTTTATTCGAATTTATATGATCAAATCGTAAACACAATTTATATGATCCAATCATAAATACAATCATATCTTATTTGATACATAAATTGATCCACCACACAATATTATTAGAGGTGTTTATCAAATCAATATTTTGTAAATATATGTAAAAAAAATAAAGTTTGATTTTAACTTATGTGAATAAAAAATTCAAATTTAGCGAATAAAAAATATTTAAATGATCATAATGGTTATAAAGAGGTTTATTCACTTTGAATCTTTTACTAGATACTAGCAATTAAACATATGCATGTTTAAATGGTTGAACATCATAAATTAGACGAGTTGATTTTAGGTCGGGTTCAACATATATACCAGGTGTCAATAATAGGTCAAGTCAGATTTAGATTTAACATCATACTTTAGACGAGATATATATATATATATATATATATATATATATATATCTCTATTGCAACCAATACGTAACCTTCTGAGTGTTTAAATTGTTGTTACAAGAAATCTTGAGACAAAATCCATCGTGTCTTGTAATATAATACCAGACTTACTGGATCCGTCATTCTATGTTCAAGTAACATAGGCTAATAACCAATATGAAAATATTACGTCATACTATTTCAGACGTCAAGGTTGACAAATTTAGTAATTTCATGTCCACTGACATTCTATCTTACGTTTTAACAAACCAATCAGTATTTATCCCATTCAAACATGTAAACCATTATGATTGTGAAGTTGAAGGTTATAAATTTAATGAGTCAAATAATTACACTGATAAACCAATTTTTATATTTAAATTAATATAAAGCATGCAAAACACGATCCATTAAAGAGACCAATCAATGTCAACTCCTACCAAAACACATTATTTATGACCCACTTTTCTCTTTGGTTATTCCATCTTTCTCTCCTCCATACACATACACACACACACCCACACCACACTGTGTGTATTCCCATCGGCCATGACTAAGTGCTTTAGTTTCACGGCGTCTAGAAACTGGTGTCTCCGATCATCTTTCTCAAGCTCCGGTCTCCGATCAACGGTGACGGACCTCGGTGACGGCACCGTTATCCATTGTTGGGTACCCAAAACCCGTAAAGAAATCCGACCCAATTTGCTCTTGCTCCATGGGTTCGGAGCCAACGCCATGTGGCAGTGGGGGCCGGATATTATCCCTCGATTCGTCCGTCATTTCAATGTCTACGTGCCGGACCTGGTGTTTTTCGGTGACTCGTATACGACTCGTGAGGACCGGTCTGACTCGTTCCAGGCTCAGTGTGTGTACCGAGTCATGGAGACGAACTCAGTGAAGAGAATGACGGTGGTGGGGCTGAGTTATGGTGGGTTTGTGGCGTATAGCATGGCGGCGCAGTTTAAGGAGGCGGTGGAGAGGGTGGTCATATGTTGCGCCGGGGTGTGTTTGGAGGAGAAGGATTTGGCGGAAGGGTTGTTTCCCGTGAAGAATTTGGAGGACGCCGCCGATATACTTTTGCCGCAGACGCCGGAAAAGATGAAGGAATTGATGAGTCTTACGTTCGTCAAGCCGCCGGTGAAGACTCCAAATTGCATACTTGTGGATTTTATCGACGTAAGATTTGGCTATTTCCACCCTCATTTTTACTTGAAATTCATTTGTTAAAACTGAATTTTCAATTGATTTTTTTAAATAAAATTAATTTTATAAAACAAAATTAATAAATTTTATAAAACAAAATTAATAAATTTTATCGACTGGAACTGATATTATAAATACTTTATCTGGATATTTACGTAAACAACCCAAAAAAGACTTAATTTTTTAAGATATTAAATTAAAAAAAATCTCATGGGATAAATAAATAACCAAAAACGATTTGTAAAAGAAAAAGAAAGAATGAGAGAAAATGTGGAGCAGTTTCTAGATGCTACTACATTTATGAAGGAAGGTGCATCGTATCTTTTCTTTTTGCTTTTTTCCTTTTACTTTGAGTTTATATGTTATTGTAATAAAATAAATTAGTTTTTTTATGGATTAAAATAAAGAAAAAGTAAAAAAAAAAATCAATGGAGAGACGTTTGAAATGATTAAGTTTTTAAATAAAATTTTGAAACAAATAAATTATTTGACCTTCCAAAACCTGTTAAATAACTCTATACTTTCTAAAATCTATTACATACATCTTTATAACATATAAAACAGATTAATATGATAAAATAATAGAAAAAATCTGAAAAAAATGCCAATGAACTTTCATATTTTGAACGATTAAGTCTCTAAACATTTTTGAACAAAAAACACACTTACTTCTATAAAATAAAACAAATATACCAAAAAAATACTTACATTTAAAAAAGATTATTAAAGAAATTTATCTATTTACCTACAATCTTGGTAATTGATCATAATACACAAATGTTAAGAGTGATATTTTAGACTAAGAAAAGTTCAATTGCAAACATGTTTTCAATTGTGAACAAACGAGAGCACGACATTCATCATGAATAATGGACAAACTTTTTACAACAATTATGATGAATGTCGCAATATTGTCGATGAACATTCATAATGAATCTCTCTCGTGAATATCCTGGACACATGACTCAAGCTCATAGGTCCCCCGCTTCGCAACTGAACGTGCACCTATTTTAGACATTTATTATCACCAATCAAAACTTCTAATTGTATTTTTCTACCTCTTTGATATGGGCCATATATTTTACGAAACTATAGCATGAACTTCCTCGGTCCCAAATTAAGTGTCTACTTTCTTATTATGATTAACTTAATCACTAGTGTGATCATAATACCTGTGAAAAAAACTTAATCACTAGTGAAGAAAGTTTATGATTCAAGGGCACCTGTGAAAAGAATTGGTAATAACTAACATGAGTAGAAGGTGTGGGTTGCAGGAGATGTGCAGTGAACATGTAAAGGAGAAAAAGGAACTCATTCATGCTCTAGCCAAAGACCGAAAACTTTCCGAAATTCCCAAAATACCCCAGGTACCTCCTCAACTTCCTTCCTTCCTTCCCTGTATTCTCTTTCTACTTCTGAACTATTCATTCAAATATAAAATTGAAATTGGTTGCAGCCAACAATGATAATCTGGGGTGATAAGGATCAAGTTTTTCCTTTGGAATTGGGTTACAGACTTAAAAGGCATTTGGGTGATAATGCTGTCATGGTGGTCATCAAGAATACAGGCCATGCTTACATTGTAGAAAAACCTAAAGAATTCTATAAACATCTCAAATCCTTTCTACTTCCTCTTCCTCCACCACCAACCGCCACCGCCACAACCAACCACCACAATAATGGCTCACTCACTCTTGCTACCTGATCCCACACTAAAATCATCATGTTCATGCCTATTTCCTCAAAAGTTTTCTTAACTATTGATGACTCCACATAGTTCTTGTAATCCAACAATTTTTTTGTGTTATTTTGTTACCAAATTACCAAAAATTTGGTCCCTCTTTCTTGCATTTTGCTAAAGGGTTGTTTCTATTTGATGATCCCTATGCCTATGTGCATTTATTAAAAAGGATGTAAAAGCAAAACTAGTGAAACTTAAACAAACACACAATGTATATGTATATACCAAGGATTCAACAAGAATCATGACACCAGAAAACATAGATGTATTCATGAAAGAAAGAAAGAAGAGAAGGCTAACTCTAGAATAATCTCTGAGACTCTTTGACATTTATAACATGGATGAAAAGAAACAAGCCAACGGTTACTTATCTTTATGCAAAACCATAAAGACTCTTCTTGCTAAGCAATTCCACCATTCTCAGGAGCAGCTATTGTAGTCTCTTAATCATCTACTTTAAGCTAGCTCTGCAACGTTCATCTGCCGGTTAGTTTTCCGTGTACAACTAAGAAAAATGGAAAGGGAACCTTGATTTTCATTTTTCAAATTATGCTGCTATGGTGTATTGTATGTGGGGTTATTCTAAAATCTAAATGAACCCCGTCCCATTTTCGCACCACACAATCAACTTTCTATTTTTACATTTCCAATGCATGATATTTGACCACAAAATTAACCCAAAAGGGGTTCATTTAGGTTAATTTAGCAATGCCCAATTTCCAAATCTGAACCCGTACGATTTTTAAAAAACAAAGATGATTGTTGTAGTTATGATACGAACGGGATTCGGAGCTTGCTGACCCTTAAACCAAAAACCAGACGGAATAGTAGGTATAAAGTAGAGGGTGCAAAGTGTAAATTCCAGGGCTACATATATCAAAGAAGGGAAAACGCAGATACGGCAGTGCCTACCGCTGTGAATTGTGATTGCTTTATTTGCTATCTGGCCTGCCTTGAGGTTCTCCCGCCTTGGAGTGTTCACCTGCCGCTGTTAAAAATAAATTACAAATAAATAACAACTTCACCACTTCAGTCAAATGCTTGGGTCTGATTACAAGAGTGCTATCTTAATATAATAAAGCAATAATTGTGTTAATAGCTTAATGAACTACTACTGAATGGGTAATTCTTCACAGTGAAACTCTCGAGGATGCTAACCATCTCAGACTAACAATTGCAAAAGCAAATTTGTATATACTAAATCCATCAAAAATATTAATCATGAGTAAATTTTCTATATCCAAGAACCAAAATTAGGAACTAATGAAGATTTAGTCAAACACGGATTGCAAAAACTAGATCCAGGATAGATTTTACTCACTGATCTAGTATTGAACATAATACAAGTTAAATTAGGCCTCTGTTAGTTTCACTATATATACAGGGCTGTAAATTTAGATTTTTAAGCAGTACTTGTTGACTAATATTTCTAAATTGCTCTCTTTCAGACCCTTCTCTGTTCATCTTTAAACAACGTCTATTCCAATCTGATGTAGATTTTCGTTCACTGATATTTTCAAGAAATACAAGCTCTATGTAATGAGTTGCCCATACAGTTACTGCAACTGATTGCCTTGAAGTCATTAAACAGTGCAGTCCTATTTTCATTTCTTGAAAAAGATTGTAAAACAAATTACATCATGAAGGAATGGAATTCAATTCCATTCCATGTTCAATCGGTGAACAATGGAATCTATGGAAATGAATTGAATGGGTAGGAATGGAATTGAATCCCATCACATATGCAATGGAATGATGAAATCCATGAACGGCTGGTGGAATCTATGAAATTCGATTCCCTTCAATGTGCAAACCAAACTGCTGAATGGGATTTGCTCAACGGTATTGGCCAGCATTCCAATTCTTTCAGATTCCTAACAGGGCCTTAGGTGGTTAGACTTAGATCACCACCACTTTGATTAGTTACTTTTTTGTGTTATTTTTCTGGGGTGGAGGTTACCTCCCTCTTCTGAAATATCCGAGGTCCAAAGAGTAAGATTATCCTTAATCAACTGCATAATTAGAGTGCTGTCCTTGTACGATTCTTCATCCAGTGTATCAAGTTCGGTGATAGCCTCATCAAATGCCTGTTTAGCCATATGGCACGCCCTGAACAAGTTAGAAATAACCCACTAAATCAAATGAAATATCGATTGTGATTCAGATTGGAAAAATCAGTACTAAAGGCACTTTGACTTTTGCGGTCAAATGAACTACTCTTCAAAGTGAAACTCAATATGGATTTGGATGCAAATTTCAATACATTAACTTAATTTTATTATGTCTTATAAACTTCTAGTCGTAAACAAAATTTTCTTGAAAATAGAATCCACTTTAACAACTGAGTTGGAAAGTTGTCCATTTGACCAAAAAGTCAAAGCATTATTTATTTATCTATTAATTGTTGGAACAGAGGGAGTTGAGGAATTGATGTCAACATTGACAAAGGCAAGAAACTCAAGAATGACACGATGATTAAACCTTTCAGGGGAGTACAATATCTCGTAGTAAAAGACCGAGAAGTTCAAAGCCAAACCAAGCCTGATTGGATGCGTAGGTGGCAGATCAGATGTAGCAATAGCAGTTGCAGCCTGCAACGTAATATAATGATCCAACTAACTCTCTACTTCTGATTATTAACATAAAAAATGAAGAAGTATGACTAGTGGATCACTAATCATATATGGAAAATGGAAAAAAGAAAATATCTAAAATTAAAATAACCTCGTAAGCTTTATGCGACTGATCTGTAACCTCCTTACGATCATTCCCTGATTTAAATTCAGCTAAGTAACGGAAGTAATCCCCCTTCCTGTTTAGATATGAAGAGGTCAATGAATCAGAGTGTTAGTCTCCATGCAAAATTAATATAGAAACTAAATGGACTAAAAATCACAAGGGAGAATCCTGCTAGCAATAATACAATAAAAAAAATAACATATTCAGACACCATAATGATACTTTCTCAAATCCCATGAAATTGCAACAATACTATTTCGCAAGCATATTCGAATGGAACGTTGTTGATTTTTTTGCATATACATAATCAAGTTTGGAGCAACCTTTTTCATCCAAGACTTCATTTGATAACAAGTTGGTTGGATAAGCAGAGGCTTTTAAACATGTGTTATTGCAATTCTCATGAGATATATGAATTGAGTGCATTTTGTGGTAGTTAAATTGGTTCTCTATAATCTAAAGACTCACATCTTATGATAGAAGACAGCAGATTCTCCAGATTTTGATGATGGGAGCAAGTGGGAATCGATTGTAGAAAGTATGTCATTGCATATTATCGTAAGCTCATCTTCCACCCTCTTTCTATAATCCTTTATCTTTTTCGCATTTTGCTCATGACCCTTGCCCTCTTCCTTTTGTTCAATAGATGACAATATCCTCCACGATGCTCTTCTTGCTCCAATCACATTTTTATATCCAACAGACAACAAGTTTCTCTCTTCCAGAGTCAGATCCACATCCATCTTTGCAATAGATTTCATTGCTTCGACCATCTCTGAGTCATAAACAAGAGCATAAATAAGAAAACATTAGCAGAATGTCTAACTCTAAGAACTTCAAAGAGGCAACATAGATTTTAAAGGGCATCCTGTTTTCAGTGCATTGTTCGGCATAGATATATACAAGTAATTTTTACTATAATACAGCAAAAGAAATGACCTTAAAGCATAGACATGCAATAATGCAGTTAATGTGAGTCAGTTCACCAAAGACTGGAATGAAGTTGCTTCAACCATAGTTCACACCTAACCCAAGCATCTACAGTTTCATTACTTTCACAAGAAACATGTTTTTACCATCTAATTAGGTCTCATACTACATACTCCTTCCATTTGAAAGAAAAAGGCACAAGACTTGACTAATGGCTAGTTTTACAACTTCACATTGATATGCATTCTCCCCACTAAAACCAAAACCAAAGCCAAACTGACCAAGTAAATCCCACCCAAGAGTAGGTCTCTGGAGGTTGAGATTTATGCAGACCTGACCTTTACCCCAAAAGACATTCTTTCCACTAAGCTTGTCAAAATTACATTACCAGTTATAACAAGCACTATCACAACAACAACAACAAAAAAACAAGCGTTCCATCCCAAACCAGTTGAGTGGGCTACAAATAAAACCTATTAAAAATTAGAAAAAGCGATGAAACATGAATAGCATGCTTTTGTGCTCTCTATATAAAGTCAATTGCTTATATACACTATGCTCCTTGAAATCTCTTTGTTGCCCCCATGCTGATCCTAGCGTCCTCCTATGGCCTGTCTCTCCTAATCCCCTCCTCCCTATCCATGTCTCCTCTTCCCACAAAAGCTTCAAAAGATCCACACCAAAGATGAGTCAGATTATAGATAACCATCCTCATGTGTTTGTACATCCACCTCAACATTCACACTTTTGCTACACCTCCATTTTGTAGATGTTCTTTTTAGTGGCTCAATATTCACACTCATTGACGTCCTATAAACTTACCTTGAAAACTTTAGTCATGTTTTATGGTTGCAGAGTGCTTCTAATGTTTGCCACTACTTTATCCCCCTCCCCTTACATATGACTGACTACCATATCAATTTGTAGCGAATATCCTTTTCACCCATAAAAATTAACTACAATGAATGTTCTATATTAGTTGCAACATGCGTCTTTGTGGTAAACTTTGAAGCTAAAATTACTCGGTTGCCCCTACTATTATTACATAATATGATCCTAATTTGCCTGACCAAAATTTAACTTCAGTTTGAAAAAACTACAACTTAATAATATCATACACTTCATGTTTTTTATGACATTTCGGATATTTGACTAATAAAGTCCAGATGAATTACTTCAAAACAAACAGGTTTGATTCTGGAAATCAAACTGGACCTCTTTTTTCGGAATGCAGGGAGTAGGTGCATATAGTAATTCTGGGAGTAACAATAGCACCCCAATTTCATAAAGTGTTACAAACAGACTGAGGCCGCAAATATCTAAAGAAGAGCATAGCACGAGCATGAAGTATGACCATGGAAAGTCCTTGAAAAACTCCACTTCTAGGACATTGCCTTGTGCCAGCTATTACAGCCACTTGTTTTAGTTTCAAAATACACGTCAATCATTTTTCAGTTCTCATAGTAAGCCAACTTTATAAATGAATTGTGCAATCAACTTCCATCTAGGATGAAATTAGATATATTAACATCTGAATTGAAGAGATGAGAAGACCAAATTCACACAAAACACCAATGTAATTGTAAGTAATCAGCAATCTTCTGATCTCCACAAAGGTTTCAAATAAGAAGGGAAATATAGACAAATTGAGAGCCAAACTCAAATCGAACCGAATTCAGAAGGCGATTAACTCTCACTCGGTGGAATCTGTTCGAAATTAAGTGATCGTTATAATTATACTATAGAATCATGGAAGTAAACAACAGTTTCAGTCCGTGTGAATTTTGAAAACAACAGAGACGCATATACACACAGATACCTGAAAATTTTGAGTCTGGAGAAGAAAACCCCCAAGGAATCTTCATGAAAATGCAAGTACAAGAGGATAACGAAAAACCACAACAACAAAAAAACAGCCGGAATTAAACTTCAAACGAACACATAGATTTGCAATTTGTAACACCTAACAAGCATCTCGAAACTTAAAAGTAAGAAATCCATTGGCCAATTATGAACAAAACTGAAAACCTTGAAAATTATATGAAACAAATGAGCAGCGAAGGAATTTTAGGAAGGAAGGAAGTAAATATGAATAATACCATCGTATCTCTCGGCTTGCTCTGCAATTCTAGCAAAGTAAACATGGCGATCTCGCTCCTTCTCCGTATCCATGGTGTCTGCAAAAACCCTCTTTTGTCTTCAGTTGGAGAAGTGACGAAATTAAGGCAGGCAGGGTGGTGACTGTAGAAATTAAGAGGACGACGGTCAGCATATGGTCCACTTATATTTTATGCTGTTATTATTATTTTTTATTTCTCGGTCCTTCTACTTCTCTGATTCATCTATTTTGTAGTATTTTAGTTTTATATAACCTTTTTTTAGGGAATTGGAATTTTAAATATGTAGAATTTTCAATTATAAAAAAGTATTTTTTATATATTTTAAAACATTGTTGTAAAGTAAAAAAATTATGAAATGCCAACTACCTCTTGATTTCAAAATCTAATGTCCTTGGATTTCATAAAATTTCAAACATGAGATTGCAATGAAATTCAATTTTCAAATCTTATCAGCCTCGTGTTCGGTTTGCAGGGATTTGGATTTAAATTTCATTAATTATATACCATTTAGTCTGCATATCAAATGAAATCTACCTTAAAATTCAATCTATACATTTTAATCAAAAAATAAAGTCATGACAACACAATAGTTGATGGAGGTGGAGATGTAATGGTTGTGGCCGTGGGGTTGCAATTTGCAAGGGAGGTGATGGACCGGACCAGGGTAGTTGTGAAAGTGTTAGTACGTTATGTAACATAGCTCGTATAATATAATCAAATAAAGTATTCAATATTAAATTTTGCTGAATATTTTAGAAACGAATGTTGATTTGTCAAAACAACTTAAATATGAATGAATTGTAATAAAATTAAATTAGATTTGATTTGATTAAAAAAAATATTTTTTCAGATTTTAAATTTTATATTTTAAGAAATTGTTAAAAAAAATCAAACAACAAGATCATAAATACTACACAAAAGGATGCATCGAATACGTTCGAGTGATCTGAACCAAAATATATTTGGAGGTTGTTTGTTTACTTCTCAATAGTTTCATTAAGAGGCAACCTCTGAATTGTTAAGAGGTGAATCTTGTTTGGCAAAAAAAAGTATGTCTCTTAATGATTTTAAAACTCTCTGAATGATTTTGTATCATGGATCTCCCTTAACCATTAAGAACCCTAATTTCATTGTACACAATTACCAAATAATTATATTTCATTTTGCATTATATCATGAAAGTTTTTCAATCATTATAACCACTTAATCATTTTACACCAAACCATTCAACAATTATCAAACAGCATTCGATAAAAAGTATGACAAATCCTTTTCCAAGAAAAATATTATTAAATTAAAATCTAGAAACATCATAAAATTCTGTTGCTCCATTTATTGTAACATTCATATTTAATGATTATTGAATAGAGAGTAAGGGGCTGTTTGGCAGTTGCTGAATGGTTTTGTGCAGAATGGTTAAGTGGTCAGAATGGTTAAGAGGGTCAGAATGGTTAAGTGCTGAATGAAATATGGTTGTTTGGTAAATGTTCTCTGAATGATAACAAATTACCATTTTAACCCTCTGTATGATTTAGTACTGAATGAAATATAACTGTTTGGCAGATATCTGAATAAAACAATTACTTTGTAAATGTAACTACATATTTCATATTAATCCAAACAAACATAACATTACTTGTTCAAAACAAGTTTTCATATTAATCAAATACAAACGTATCAAACACTCATATTCCTTGCAGATCAAATAGGTAAAGATCAAAACAAGAATCAAGGGACCATGGAACCACATAGCCCAATACCCCTGAAAATAGCAACCAGCAAGTTGAACAGGAGAGGGAAGAGCATGATAAACCCTGTGTGTAACTTCATCTAGATCTCCTTCTGGTCCCTCTGCCTAATAAGCAATCATCAATGCACATATATCACTAAGCTATAAACCCTAATTATATCATCAATAATGATCAACCAAAAGTCTGAACATCAATTAGTTGCAAATAAGATGAAGCCTACATCAAAGACAATCATTCACCACACATGAAGAAGAAGAAAGAAAGAAAAAGGAACCTTATGACTGAAGGGGAGACGGCGACGGAAATACGAGGAAATACGGTAGGAAGCGAGGAAATACGAGCTGCTGGAAGACCGGAGACGGCGACCGGAAGAGCGACCGGAGATGGCAACCGGAAGAGCGATGATCGGGGAGGGGGAAGACGAAGACCAACGATCGTGGGGGTGGGAGGCGATGTGAAGGGCGTGCTGTATAGAAGGGGCTGTGCGAGTCCGGCGACGAGAGGGTGGGGGAGGGTCTTTGAACGACGGTGGCGACGGTGGGGGAGGGTCTTTGAACGACGGTGGCGACGGTGGGGGAGGGTCTTTGAACGACGGGAGGGTCTTTGAACGACACTCTGGTTGGTGGCGACGAACGACACTCTGGTTGGGGGAGAGGGCGATCGTATTCGTAAGGTGGGGGGAGGAGGCGACGAGAGGGWGGGGGAGATGTTGGGGGAGAGGGCAAATATGGAAAAAGAAGAGTCTGAATGGTTTAGAGAGCCCCTGGATGCAAAATGGTTAAGAGGTAAAATGTAACCATTCAGAGTATTTTTTTTTTCCCAAACAGCCTTGACCTCTTAGCGATTAAGAGGTTGGCTCTTAATGGAACCATTAAGAGCCAAACAAACAGCCCCTAAATTACAAAAAATCCCCCATATCTTTTACTAAAACTCTGATTTTCGTCCTTCAAAATTTGAAATTACATTTTCAATTTGGTAGGTTTCATTTTGTTACAATTTTCATCCTTGAATCCTGTCATTAACGGTTATTAAGTGTCTATCACCATCTTACATGCAAGTAGTGATGGCCAAAAATCGGTCCCAGACGGTCCCAAGATTTCTCATAATCAACTATAACCGGTCCTGATCGAATAGATGAAGACCTGTCAGGCTAGTTTATAACCGGTTATGAGCCGTCGGTCCTGATCCCGGTCCCACCCTTAAAGAATTATTTTTATGAGAATGCGATAACATCTTTTAACTGTAGTCATTCACATGTGATACTATATTCCATCACATATGATATACATACTATACTAAGTCAGAGACACGGACGGCCTTTGGCGCGACCTACGTTGCGGGCCAAGTAATCCATACACCACTGGGCTCCCTCACGTATATTATCCCATATGATAAAAGGTATTTTTGATGTGATACTGTAATCCATCAAATATGATGCTAAATCGAACCTTTGGCGCTACCTAGATCACAAGACACATCGTCCGCACACTGCCGTATCCCCTTGCATGTATTATCACATGTGATAAAGAACATTCTCGTATTTTTGTAAGACAGAGACGTTCTCGTTTGAACCTCCACCTAAATCGAGAATTTATAAATCTCAAATGCTTATTTTTGATGTTTTTATTTAAACCTCCGACCACCCTATCCCTAAATACAAATATTATTTAATTATAATGAAATTATACACATTTTTGGTTCGAATACGGATCTCTCATTTTCTTCAATTAACATACAATTTGTAATCTATATTACATTAAACACCAATTAAATTAGAACAAAACTTTCGTATCAACAAAAAAGAACATCAAATCGATCTTACTGCTTACTGCCACCAAAGAAACCGACGTCCATGCAACCAGTAAGCGAACTAAATAACTGTATGGCTCGATTCAAATACCCAAAAGGGTGTTCCCACAAGCTCCTAACTCGAAACCGTGTTGTTCGAGCATAATGAGCAGATGTGACGATAAATGGATAACTTAGGTAAAGTGACCGGAGAACCACGAATAAAGTGGCCAATGCTAGATATGTTTCTTGCCGGAGCATACTTTCCGGCGATCTTGCCCATGTAAATGGGCATGTTTCTGGCTTCTTGTTGTTGTTGTCGCCTTTCTCGTGCACCCAAGTGTCCATTTTGTCTAGTGAGGTCGTGTCGACCGATTCAGCCTCGATGCCTGATTGCAACGATGATAATAGACAAATTGGTAACTTTTAACTTTAACTTGAAATCTTTCCCACAATGGAAATACTGCAATTTTCATAAGATATCACAATGATTCCCTCCTTTCCTTTCCAAAATAAGTGTAACATTTCTATTTTAATTTGTCCGAAAATAAGTATTCATTTTCAAAATTAAGTGTCTACTTTCCACTTCTACCCTTAAATATGAGATAGAGAAATTCATTGCTAACTATGTTATTAAAGGTAAAATCTTCGTTTGGTTACTCCCTCCGTTCCAAATAATATAAGTGTCCACGTTTCTATTTTAATTTGTCCCAAAAAAAATAAGCGTCCACTTTCCAATTCTACCCTTAATCATGAAATAGAGAAATTAATTATTCAATCCACTATTAAAAGTAAAATTGTCATTTAACTAATTAAAATGCAATTACTAGTTTATAAAACATTTATTATGAGAAGGAATAATTAAAAAAAAAAACTAATAATTATATATCTACAAAACCGTTGGCCTTTTTTTATTGTAAACATCTATTACGAGAACAAAGAAGTAAATAAAAAATGTAATAATTACACATTTCTAAAATCTTTGCCTTTTTTTATTGTAGAAAAATTGTTATGGAATGGAGGGAGTAATTAAAAAGTGTAATAACCACACAACAATAAAACCTGTGCATATTCCATTGTATACATCTTCCATGGGTAACGGGCAATATTTACATATTTCTATAGTTGTGTGCCTTTTTTTTTTTTTTTTTTTATCATGGACATTTATTTTGGGACATAGGGAGTAACTTTCGTTGGACGGAAGAAGTATGGTCGTAACAAAGATCCATTGTTTGATATTCCATAAGGACGCTCCCATACCTGTAACATCCGTGTAGAACGCCACAAGAGAACTCAAACTACGGGAGCCATGATATCGTGCACGCATCGTCGAGTTTAGAACAAAGAGAGTAGGAAACCCGTTAACTCCATATTTCGAGAGTATGCTACACAAAAATTCTAAGGTTACTTCTCAAATCATATAAATCCGACAACAAAATAGAAATATATCTTTGAGGAAACATAAATGCAAGCATGAAGTGTCCAAACCTTGACTTTACGACGAATTCCTCGATTGCAAAATGAGGGATGGAAGGATACAACAAAGACATCACAGATAAACTTGGTCTAAAGATCGTAGAGAATGGACACCACGATGCATAAAATAGCACAACTATGTAATCATTAGTGTTGGTATCGACCATACTTAAAGCCTTCTGCAACGATGCTTCGTCTCCCTTCAAATAAAAACATGCAAATACCATTAGTTTATCATCCAAAACGGCATTTGTTTGGAATAAAGATATAGGAAACAACCTCTTTATCCGTCGGGCAAAGGTCACGTCTGCGTACATCCTACCCTCCCAGATCCTACCTCTATGTGGGATATACCGGATTCGTTTGGTTTTGTTTGGTGCTTAGGAGAAATAAAGATATAATTGGAGTTGGATGTAAAATTTTTTTAGAGATTTTAACTTTTGATACTCTATTTTAGGAAAATTATAGCATATCTGTCGAAGATGCTCTAGAAGTAAATGAATAGCATCCAATATCCCATTGAACTACAATCATCACGAACTGTGAGTACTAGTATTAGAATATCCACCCGAAATAGACACAATATCTTACTCTATGTATAGTTTAAGGAAAATGATTGACTATTAGGTAAACATCTAAATAACCCTCCCAATGGCAACACGAATCTTATGAATCAAGATCAACATTATCACAATTTTGTAAAGATTATCAGCAAGAAACACGAAGATGTTGCTAACCCACCTTGAAAATAAAAGAATACCCAAAGCCCACAATATCATCTACCGACCAAATGAGCCACCAAATGGTTTCAAAACCGAACCAATCTTTCTTGAATCGTGTTTGTTGGAATGCAGCCTAAGGGGCCGTTTTACAACACAAATCGGGTAAGAACTAACCAAGTAAGAGTGCCGTCTGGGTAAGCGCTGACCAAATGAGCCACAATAAGTGTTGACCGAACCACTGATCAAGTCAGAAGTCAACCCCTTCCTTATTGGGTCAACATCTCGATCAGCATACTTTTTTTTTTTTTTTTTTGTAAAAGTGTCCGGGCCAAAGCCCGACTAATCCCCGGCAATTTTGGAGGCTAAACATGGCCTCACTTAAATGTCGCCAACACTCCCCTCCCAGGGCTCGAACTCGGGTTCATGACTATGCCATGCCCAAGCCTTTACCACTAGGCTGGAAGGTCTTTGACTCGATCAGCATACTTGCAGGTGGTAATCACTAATCAACATCCCTTCTTACTGAGTAAACAACCGCCAAATCAGATTGTAAACCAGACTACAACTTAGGGGCGGTTTGGTTGATTTTCCATTAAGTGCTGTATGGATAAAGTTGTCTCTATGGATTAAACTATCTGTATAGATTAGAAAGGTTTTTATTTAGAAGAGTGAGAGAAGGAGCGTGTTTTTTAATTGGAAGGGCAGTTAGAAGAAAAACTTGGCTTTCTACATAAAGCTCCCTCCTAAAAGCTTACTGAATAAACCACGTTCTATATCATTAAGCCTCTACCAAAAAGTCATGTATAGCTAACCGAATAAGCTGTTAGTCCCAATAAGCTCATTAAGCTGCTAACAAACGATCCCTTAGGGGTCAGGGGATCTAGTTGGGAGCCATAGTTAGGACAATTAGAAAGGATCCTTTTCTTGTTTCTTCCATTTTTGGTCTGAATTTATGCTTAAAAACAAGACAACCTTCTTCTATATGTGTGCTATTATATTCACATGTGAATCATAACAATCGACCATGAATTTATGCAAATTGCTGAACAAATCAAAGACTATTATTAAATTCGATAACACCCCTGATTTATATGAACATAAAATTTGACGACTTCTTAGAAAGCAGTCAAGATTGACTTTATCAAGAGATTGAAACCTCTAATTGGTGTACGAAACAAACACCCATTTGATCATAAAAACAGAAACATAAATTGAAGAACAACTATGATTCATAATGATTCGAGTGTGTTCAAATACCTCAATAACACCAAGAGAATGATCAATTCCACCCAGCGGACAAACCGACTCTTGAAATCCAAAGATTGAAGCTTTAATCAACTTCGTAGGGCAGACATAATTAGAAACCCTAGGAAGCTCATCGGCGCAGGTTAGCCTAACAAAAATCACCAATAGAATCAACCCAGTTCGCAAAACCCTCGTTGGACTCATATCTTTCGTTGATCTCGATATATACGTATAGATACACAGAGATCAATCAAATTCATAAAGAATAATCACGAAAAAACCCCCCAAATTTGAAGGGTTGGGTGAGCCTGAGGCTCCGATAAACTGCAATTAATTTGCATAAGGATGCATTTCTAGGTTGTTCTTAGTTTCTACAGAATCGAAATCGAAACCCCAAAGTTTTCTGAAACTTTTAAGGAATCAATTTGATGAACGCATAAGAATCAATGGTTTTTCTTCTTATTTTTTGGGGTTTTCAAGACTCGAAAGAGAAAGATGATGATTACACAGTGTTAACTGGTTTTATGATAATTGACACCCACTATCTGAAATTATCGCATAAACCCCTTTAACTATACAATTATAGCTTTTTAGTCCCTGTCTTTTTGATGAATTAAAACCTTAGCTTAAACCAAAGTTGAACAAGAAAGTAACCCAAGTTTTAAAATAATGCGAGACGTAGCGAGTGTGACGGCGCAGTCAAGCCTTAAGTTTAAGAGCATGGATTTTTTTCAAAGCGTTTATTTTAGGAGCAACGACTATGGGGCATGGATTTTCCCAAACCGTGACTTTTGCTGCAAATATGAGTATCATATATATAATAATACTAGGTTCGATCTCGTGTATTACACGGGGTATTTTAAATGAGAAAAACTCTAGACATTAACTCTGAAACACAAGAATTCAGAGTTCTATTGTTAGGCTGGAAAATAACTCTGGACTTAATTTTGAATAAGAGAAATTCAGAGTTGTCTTCTAATGCTAGAAAGTATCTACGAGCATAACTCTGAGTTACAAGAATTCTGACTTCTTATAACTTTTTTCCGGGTAAATTGCTTTGTGCAAAAATGCTTTTAAAATCCGAATTTGAAATTTTAAACCCGATTTTGATGACCACTCCATAGTTAAATTAAGAATTACAATTCTGAATTTCTCAGAGTTATGTTGTAAGTATGGAGACTACTACAGAGTTAAATTCAGACTTACAACTTTGAATTTTCCCAGAGTTATGTTATATGTCTGGAGGCCACTCTAGAGTTAAATTTAGACTTACAACTCTGAATTTTCCTAGAGTTATGTTGTAAGTCTGGAGGTCACTTCAGAGTTAAATTCAGACTTAAATTCAGACTTACAACTCTAAATTTTCCCAGAGTTATGTTGTAAGTCTGGAGGCCACTTCAGAGTTAAATTCAGTTAAACCACGAAAATAGGAAAAAAAAAGATGTGTAGAGGGACAATGTCACTTAAATAGACCTATTTGAACCGTAAGTAAAAATTGTGTCTAGATACATGTTTAGGCGGGAAAAATCAATAACCGTCGCACAGAAACATAATACGTGTCCCTAAAGTTACTTATTTGTTAGGTGTATAGATATATACACATATGTTTTCTACTATTATTCAATAAGTCAATAATATTAAACAATTTAAATTAGGTTGTATATTTAAGACTATTAAATGTTAATACTAAAAAGGTGAGAAAAATAATCAAATATAGTGTTACAAAAACCGCGTATTGGACCATGACGTGCTACATGTTTATCGTGACGTCAGACACAAGTTTGAACTACGGCATACCACAACGGTTGTCGCAGGGAGCCTTCTAAAACACTGAAAATAAGACATTTTATATAAACGTTATTATATGACTGAATAAATAGAAATCGAACAAACCCATTATATCACGTCTGCAAGCAAAATCTGAAAGAACTAAGATGTATGCAAATCAAATTTCTATCCTAAAGATAAAAATTTCGTAAATACCTCTGGCTTAATGATATAAGAAACATGTTTATATCATATTTCATTTTCAATCATCAGAGACAAATATTTACCAAAAATTATTTAATTAATTATCATTTTATTTGCTAAATTTACAAAAGGAATAAAAACTTAACGTGTTAGAATTCATATTTTAAGAAAATAATTTTGAATTATCTGATAAGATACATATTTGTTTTTTTATCAAGCATACCATGTTCATAATTAGTTGCAAAATGACCAGTATGTTGTTCATTAGTAATTATTATGTTTGTAGTTTTTATTTTACATATACGACGATGTTTAAACGTCATAAAAATAAAAACTAGTAACAAATTATATCGTATTTATCTTGATTTTGTCGTTAAGCATGAAGGTCTCTATCTATACTATATTATAAAACATTTGACAAAAACTCTTAAAAGCCATTTTTTATGCGTAAAGTAATGTTTATTGACATATATTATTTAAAATTAAAGATTACAAGTAAGTTGTATGTAAGTACAACTTATTAAAGCTTTATGTTTGAATTCATATAGCTGATAAACATCTCATTTAAATATAAAAAATTAAAATATAATTAGGATAATTATTGAGTTTTAATAAAATACTTAATTATTATCTTTACAAAAAATATATTATTAACCAAAAAAATGAATTAAAAAATACACAAAAAAGGAAAAAAATTAAATAACCATTTTGATACCAATATCAATATTCTCTTTTCAATTTTTTATAATATATCTTCATATTTATATGTTATTCAAAAATAAAAACATTCTTGTTTTCTCAAAATCATATAAAATTGTATTATAACATCAATCGAGACAAAAAAAACATAAAAATCAAAATATATTTCGTTGCATTGGGCAAGTAACACTTCTAGTTTTTTTAATGGGTTTACCATTTTAATTTGATAATGAAATTTGGTTGAATAAGTTTGGACCAATCATTTAATGGTTGGTACACAATTGTTGTATGTAATCAAATGATTGGTAGGGAATCATAGGTTTAATCAAACTTATGATTTTTTGAATTACTCAACCAAATAATTATATATTTAATAAAAAAATTATTTAAGATTATATACTTATTTTAACAAAAAGTCTGTATAAGGTTCGAAACAAACGCATCTATAATTCAATAACAATAACCAGCTATTTCAATTTTGTGCAAACGAGTTCCACCAAAAAATATATTTTATGTTTTTGTTTTTTTAACATTTTTATGTTTATTTAAGACATGTCCTCTTCAACCTATTTTTTTAATCATTTTACTCGATTAAATTTATAATGTTTGAGTTTGTAATTGTACTTTGGTTGCAAACGAAACGAACCAATCCAATCTTTTAGTTAAAATATGAAAACCCCATTAATAGATATCTCGGTCAATAATTTTAACCATCATGTATGTAATTTTGCTGCAAACATTATTGATTTTAACCATCATGTATGTAATTTTGCTGCAAACTTTATTGATTTTGTCCTATGTTAATGTTGTTTTTGCATTTTTATGGGTATAATGGTTTTTTATAGGTATAAGGGTTAGTTGCAAACGACGGTAGAAATACACAATTAAACTTGTTACAAACAGTTTAGGTTAACTAAGAGATAAGTTACATATTTATTATCATGTTTGGAATAGATCAAGAGTTATGGTCCAATGTATTGCAACCCCCTAATTTACGTTACGTAGATTATACGACAACTTACTTAACTTATAAACCTGAATTCATCATACATTACATGGAAAAATAGTGTGCATCAGAATAATTTACTACATCTTTAACTGAAATAACATCTAGACTTAGACAACCTATATGTCTAATGCAACATAATACTTGACCATTACTATAATGTTGAAATTTGATACACACGCCACCCATAAGAAGCGGACCACATTGTGTTAAATGTTACTATTCAACTTTAACGCATGTCTTCATCTGATTTACTGATCCATACAAGTTTGCACTCTTCATTTCATCCTTTGTGGTTGAAGTAGACACTTGTTATCCTATCTTATCCTTTTGTATGCCAAAGGAACAATAAAGGAAATATGACACTAATAAAATAATGTCTACAACTTATTTTGGCTGACATGTTGAACATGTTTCCATACTAGGATAAGTTTATCAAATTAATTTACAAAGTTTATTTACCTTCTTCAAGAAAGTTATAAGATCCAAATATTCACTTGTTTGAATCCCCTCATTATTCTCTTTCAACCAACTTTGGGTGCATACAAGGACCTCCACCATTTTTGGACTCAAAGAGCTTCTAAACGAGTCCAAAATACAGCCGCTAGTACTAAAAGCGGATTAAGATGCTATGCTAAATATAGGTATTACAAGGACATTTGTAGCTATCATAGACAAAATATTATACGTATTAGCATTATCCTTCCACCAAAGTACTACATCAAATGAGGGAATCTTTGGATTGACAGATTCGTAACAAAATATCTATCAACATCATGCATAATTTACTGCACATCCATTTGTTGTTGTTGCAAAAATGATTCTAATAATTTTCTCCTATGAGATTCGTTACAAAAATTTATAATTATTTTACATAAATGCCAACCACTAGTATTTTTTGTTCTTATTATATATATATATATATATATATATATATATATATATATATATAATTTAAAATTATATATTAGCAACGGGTTGAGTGGGTTGAGCTAGGCCTAATCCAATTTCAACCCTTCTAATTGGTGATTTGACATGTTAGGTTTAATTGGGTTGTTAGCGAGTGACAGTTTTTCTGTGCACCTCTAGCTTGGGCGATACGAATAATGCGGTCGATGCAGTTGACCTATCCTGCTAGGGGTGTACAAAAAACCGTCAACCCGTGAAACCCACCCAACCCAACCCGCTAACAACCCAATTTAACCCAACCCGCCAAACCGCCAATTAGGAGGGTTGAAATTGGCTCAATCCCGCCAATCCGCCACTAATACATCATTTTTATAAAATTATATATATATATATATATGTTTATTATGTATATGTATTATTAATGTATAAATTTTATATAATTTTTACTGATATTATATTTTGTTTCACTTTAGCTAAACATATAGGTTACCAAAAGAGATTCACGATCAATGATGACACATAATCTAATTAATAAGAAAAATTATTGATTTTTTTTTTGCAGCAACAACAAATTGATATGTTGGAGAATATGAATGGTATTGATAGATATTTGATGGACGAATCCATCAATCTATGATGCTTTTAAAAAGTTATATTAGAAAAATATATTATCTAAAAGAGTTACAATATGTTTATAGGATGATTTTGGACGTCTTAAAAAATTCTATGATGCTTTTAAAATAAAGTGTCGTACTAGTCATTTTATACAACATGACTTGAAAAAGTGTCATATGAACATAGGTGTCCTATAAATAGATGAGTTTACTGGACATTTCTCAACACATTTCTATAAAATAACTAATACGACATTTTATGTAAAGATCATTCTAAAACACTTGTTGAAACGTCCTATAAACCTATTGTAATCTTTTTAGATAAGACATATGATAATTATGTAACTACTAACCCGCCAACCCAACCCAACCCGCCTCAACCCGCAAGGGTTGGGTTGGGTTACACTTTTGAATGGGTTGGGTTACACTTTTGAATGGGTTGGGTTGGGTTGTAAAAATGTTGTAAACCGCCCAACCCAACCCACGTACACCCCTATATCCTGCTACTTAGGTCACGGGGTAGGATCACGTGAGCTATTGTTTCAACTTCTTAAGTGTTGTTTCAACTAGGTTTAGTGTGGCTTGCTTTGTATTCTTTCCTTGGGGCGGTTTTGGTTTGAATGTAAGTCATTTTGAGAGCTTTTTACCTTGAGATTGTAGGATCTTTGCCTAAAGGTAAACTATATTATATTATTCTCCATTTTGTTCATCAATATACAAGCTCCATCACTTTCATGTGGATGTACACTATCTCACGATATTGGAACCACATTAAATTTTGATGTTCTTTGCATTTATTTGTAATAACATCGTTTACGAATCAATTTGGATTGCATTTTCTACTTGTTGGTACATTTAGGATCCTCATATGTTAGTATATATGCCCAAAAGCCAATCATCGGATGATTCTGTTTGGACATTGTGCCATGATATTTATTAAATGGAAGACATTGTCCAATTATTATGTTTATGTATTATTTGGTGTTATTTCTAGATGTAACAATAACCTTAGAATATTGTATTTAAAATGCCGATAGTCAAATATTAATTTACGTCTAGATTGAATTAATATAGCACGATTAGTATATGAAGGAATTCATATAGAGATATAGAATTTATCAGATTTATGTGCAAAGAACAAGACTATTCGGTGTTAACTATATTACTGATTGCATATGAACCTATAAAAAGAGCAATAATGGTACCAATTAAATAATATATGGGTGATATATTTTAATTCAATCAAAATGAGTAAAAGTTTATTTCAGAATTATTTAGCTAAGTGAGTCGAAATAATATCTATGAAATAAAATGGGGGAAATTTATTATATCCATATGTTTAATTTATTATTTAAAAGAGTTTAAATAATATTAAATGGACCAAGTTAGTTTAATTATATTAAACTAAAAAGAAAAGGCTTAGGGCTCATATGATGAAAAAGCTCACGAAAGATGTTATAAAAGGAATATGATTTAGGAGATTAGGGTTTAACCTAATCTYYYCCYCCCYWAYWCTTSMWWRSRWCSMYYYYCMMYCMMGAAGAGAAGAGAAGTTCTGTTTTGATTGAAGTACGGACTAACATCCGATTGGTATCACTCGTGTGGATACCGATAGAGGTGTCTTTGCTTGGACGCTTGTTTTTACATCAGATTCTTCCAGATATAAGAGATAAGATTCAAATCTTGTCGTTCTTAGTTTTATCTTTTGGTTGATCTATTTTACTCAATCGGATCTTGCCTTTTGGAAATTGTTTTACATAAAGTTTTTGTTTTTTTTTCCGTTGCGTTTATTTTATGTTGTTTGTTTAAAAGGTTTTAAACATTCCTTTGATTTACAACAGAATCCACATATAAGTACAAGATGAGATCTTATGTACCAAACGTGACTCTCTATCAGAATGTTTCATTGGAAGTCATATGAGTGTCATAGGCGTTTCTCATGTCATCATTGTACACATAGTCCTTTGACTTGAGATCATGGAGTATGCTCTATGTGAGTGGTGTACTTTGATAACTAATTATAATCATTCTATAATCGGGTGACAAAATGGTTATTGGGTGTATCATGTATCACTTAGTAATACTAGCATGAATCAAGATAATGTTTCCCTCTCAGATGACAAAAGTAATATATGTGGGGCCCTCAATTGAATAGTGCTAAAGAAATGCATGCATACTTAGATGGTTAGCATAAAGTACTGAAATCTGTCTTATCAGTATATTCCGAAATCAAGAAACCAAAGATCGGATATAACGAAGATGACACACTCTATGTCTCGTGTTCCATCTGGATATCGAGAACAAAATGACATAAATATGTATACTGATAAGAATCACGTAGTTTGTTGATTAGCTGAATCACCTAACTTTATCATTTGGTAAAGATGGTGTATTGCTAGATAGCACTCTTTGTTTATAATTATAAATAAGATTTATAATCATTTGCCAACGTGATAAAGTTCTAATAGGTCACATACATAAACGGATATTTGAATAAGAAGATTAAATAATTAAATTGTTTAATTTTGATATTTAATTTGATTAAACATAATCAGATTATAAGCTAGCTTGTGTGACAAGCATGGAATAACAAAAAGGACAAGTAGTGACTTGTCAAATTAAATAAGTGTAAAAAGGACAAAACATGTCTTTAGAATATATGAGATCTGAACCACTCTTCGAGACATGTGATGGATAATATTTGATTATTATATCACCACCATTACACTTTCATAAATAGAGACACATTGTGAGACAATGTTGCTGCTGGTTGCTATGAATTGATCGACTATTTCAATTCTATCTTTATATTCCACAAACTCATTGTTCTTTCTTCCAAGGAGTTGGAGACTGTATCTAACATTCAGGAAGAACGAGGAGACATAGGACATCAACTAGAATAAAACCTGCATGATTGTGTAAGACTCTTATATAAAACCATGTCATACAAAGTCACACAAACACGTAGTCATTGTGAAACAACAAAGGAATCCTATATAACCATACAAAATTCACTTTCTTTTATGGGTTTATGAGTTTAGATGTTTTCCTACAAATTTATTTCACACCAAATCCGATCATTCATTTCCCCCAAGAGTAGCTCTCCTGATCAACAAGGATTCATGCTTTTGAACTCCAAAACTGATGGGATTTGAAATTGGCTCATCAACCATCTAACCATATTATGTTTTTTAACACTTGGTTTTGCACTTCTGTTCACTACTAGAAAGCTGACCATTTTCGTCGGACAGTTTCCGCTCCGGCGGATTTCCGTGGGACTTCAAAAAAGTCAAATTCTATTGACTTCCGCCGGAAATATTAGACTGATTAAATTTCCGACGGGGTTCCGGCGGACTTCTTAATAAATTATATTAGACTTGCATTTTAATTTAATCAAAATAGTTTACCGCCGAAAATTTATTTGAAATTAAAAACCGGTTTTAACATCTTCCCGCAGATTTCCGGTGGAAAAATAATAAATCTTTTTAAAAATTAAATCCGCCGGAAATATTTTTGAAATTAAAATCATTTTTAACATTTTCCGGCGGATTTCCGGCCGAAAATTAATTAATATTTTTAAAAAATAAATCCGCCGGAAATATTTTTGAAGTTAAAATCATTTTTAACATTTTCCGGCGGATTTCCGGCGGATTTTTTTTGTTATCATCACTATTATTTTGCCTGGAAACGTCCCATTTACAGCTATTATATGCTGTCAAAATTAACTTGCAATTTTTTTTAAACCATATATAAGATGACTATTCAACAGGTCTCAGTCAAAGATACGGCGATGATCCATCCACCTATCCCTTAGTTGATAAAGAATTGTGGGAGCAATCGGTTGGGGGAAGCAAGAAATGCCGTTTATTTGGGTTTAGATACAATCAAGATCCCAATTGTGTCTTGACCAGGAACTACACGGAAGGTGGTTCATCGTCTTCAGATAAGCACGTATGTGTCTCTTTTCTTTTGATGATGCTTATCGACTTAGTTTATAATTCATATTAAATATTATAACGTTTTATTTATTTTATAGCTAATTCAAACCTTAAGGACCCAAGTTCTAGATTTACAAGAAGAAAATCAGCGCCGATGGATGGTGGAGGAGCAACTTCAGTCACAAATTAATGATATGGCTGTTATGTTTAACGAACTCCATCAACCACAACAATTCCCACCGCCACCTAATTGAATATCGTTTGTTTGTAACAATTATGTGATACTTTAAATTGAATATTGTTTGTTTGTAACAATTGTTTAGTTTAATGTATGATATTTGGTTACATTTTATTTTTTTAGTTTTATCCATATTTTTACAGATTTACAGACTTTAAATATTTATTGAAACAATAATTTGAAAATTAATTTTTTATTCCAGCGGATATATCCGCCGTTAATATTGAAAAATTATAATAATATTTAAAAAAATAAATAAATCATTAAAAAGGTGTTGTGGCGGGTTTCCGGAGGAAATATCCGTCGGTAAATTAAATATTTAATTTTAATAAATTATTTTCCCGGCAAGAAAATAATAGCGGCGGATTTCCGGCGGAAATATCCGTCGGTAAATTAAATCTTTTTTTAAAAAAAATCTTAAATTTTTAATTAAGTAAATCAACATTTTCCTAATTAAGCCGGCGAACTGTTTCCGGCGGCAGAAATCCGCCGGTAAAATAAAGTATCCGGTGGTAAACTTGACGGAAAACGAATCACCGGCGCCCATTTTTTCGGCGGACAAATCCGGTGGAAAATCCTACTTCTGACGGATTTGTCCGCCGGAAAAGTGGGTCGGTTTGGTAGTGGTTAGCAAACTTTCATAGCATTGGCTCTTCAGTTCTAGTCGTCACTTGGTTCGCTTAGATAGCACCTTTTTGAGCAACTAAACATACATCAATTTTTTCTTGTATTTTACAACAACAACAACAACAACAACATATTTGATTGTTCTTATTCGACTCCATTAACATATTAATAACTTCATTAGCATACACAATATATAATGGTAGTATTTAAGCATTAAAGCAATTTTAAATATAAAAACCATAGCTTGCTTAACTCAATGAACCCTTGTTAGTCATTTACTTGCTTGTTTTCTACTTCAACACACCCTCAAATTCTAGGAATCAAGAGAGGGACTTAAACCTTATAATTTGATCCAGAAGTTATCTTTCCAAAAGTTATCTTTATATTGAAAATGTTCTTGGTAAATACGTTGACACATCTTTAAAAAAGTATTGGATCTCTTTTTAACACTTTTGAAGAGATAATAGAGGATTCTTTATTACACCTACCAAACTAAAACTAAAATTTATGCTATTCAACATTAGTGTAGTGTAGTGTAGGGTTCTAATATATTTTAAAAATTACTTGGGTTGGGACCATATATATTTATCTTATCTTGTTATATTGTCATTGTATTTTTTTTCACCTTTTTGTCATATATTATAAAGATTGAACTTCAAATTATATGAGTGCCCCACTCACCTAAACTTTCTACTCTAACCTACACTATTATTATTATTATTATTAAAATTGCTCGTGTAATATAACGATATATATCTTAATTTTAATGTTTCATTTTATTATTAATTTATGTTGATATAATACGTTTTTTTTCAGGTTTTGAGAAAGTGATAATATTTTATTTTTGAATAAAATATAAATTTAAATGTATCACAAAAATTTGGAAAAACAATATCGATATTAATATTAAATTTACTATTTAAAGTTATGGTTTTTTGTGTAATTTTTTTTAATTCAACATTGTATTTATATTTAATAACGAAATAATTTATTTATTGTTGATAATCTATACTATATTATAAAACATTTGACAAAAACTCTTAAAAACCATTTTTTATGCATGAAGTACTGTTTATTGATGCATATTACTTAAAATTCAAGATTACAAGTAAATTGTGCACGAGTACAACTTATTAAAACTCTATGTTTGAATTCGTGTAACTAACTGCAGATAAACATAATCAAATAAAAATAAACATCTCATTTTAAAATACAAAAAATCTAAAATATAATTAGAATAATTATTGAGTCTAACATAATACTTAATTATCATATTTATAAAAAATATATTATTAAACCTAAATTAAGTTACTTTGTTACGATAAATTAAATTATAATAAAAATTTATAATTAAAAAAATACACAAATAAAAACTTTTAAATAGTTAATTTGATACTAATATTAATATATTTTTTGCAAATTTTATATGATATTTTCAAATTTATATTTTAAAAATAAAATCATTATCGCTTTCTTAAAACCATATAAAATCGTATTATATCGACATAGATAAAAAATAAAATGAAACATTGAAATCGAAATATATTTCGATGCATTGCACGAGTATCTTTCTACTATAACTTTTATAAATATAATAATTAAATATTTTGTTATAACTAATGATTATCCTAATTATATTTTAGATTTTTTATATTCAAAATGAGATATATATCTCGTATTTGATTATGTTTATCTATAGTTATTTACACAAATTCAAAAATGAAGCTTTAATAAGTTATACTTACGCATAATTTACCTGTGATCTTGAATTTTAAGTAATATGCATCAATAAACAGTATTTTATGCATAAAAAAAAGTTTTTAAGAGTTTTTGTCAAATGCTTTATAATATAGTATAGGTTATTATTATTATTATTATTATTAGAGGTTTTGTATTTTTAGTCCTATTAACACACTGAAAATGTGTAATTTTGTAGTTTTTACAGAGAAATTTATCGTAAAAAAATTGTTTCTTGGTAATTTTATGATCTTATTGATCTTTTCCCATCATTGATAAAATGTCCTTTTAGCCATTATACACGAAAAATTGTTATATTTTTTATGGAAGTGTTGAAATATATATGAATAGAAAGTAAGATTTATGAGTTTTTTACAACCTCTAAGTCGTAGACTACTAATAACGTCTTACATCATAGTTTTGATTTTTAAGTTGATATTAAGGTTATTGGATCAATCTGGTCAAAACTTCACATTTTCAAGAAAAAAACATCTAAGTTGGTCGAGTTATGCCCTCAAACTAAATTCATGGTAGTTTTGGGCTTATTGGGGGGATCATTCCAATGGTGCCCAGATTAAACTACTTTCACCTTACATTTGCACAACCTTGATATGTGTTGGCGAAAAATCGGTCGGTTACCCAATTGCATGGGAACAAATCGTGGAAAGCCTTTAGGCGTGGGCACAAGTGGTCTCTGGAAAGCAATTGCATGGGAACAAATCGTGGATACCGAAATCCAGTCAAAACAATATGAGCTACCATTGTAATACTCTAACTCTTATTTGCATAAAACACATATATTCCATATAACATGAAATACAATTGTTACACACTGGTCCTAATATATACAAATTGCTACATACAAAAGTAGCTACAAATTTTTTGTTCACATAAGGTACATGACTTGTATATAACACATTCTCAAGTACATGCACTAAACTCAGCTTATCAAAAATTCCACAAATGTATAGCATGAAATATCTTTTCACATCTTTCCTTTCCATTTACATTCCACCTATGATCGTCCTGTAATGCACATTTTTGAACACGAAATCATAAGGACTAGTAAGTAATTCCCTTATTTGCAATTATAGAGCGAAAATCACCAAACACTTTTTGAAAAGCCAATCTTTACAAAGATAACATCTATTATACCGAACCTCTTTTATCGTACCATATAAATGAAACAACCTCATTTCATCGCATAAAAACATATGATATACCAAACTTGTCGCATCTCATTGATGCGATAACACCATTTCCTCGCACCATACAAAGTGATAACCCTACTTCGTCGCATCATACTGATGCGATAAAGCCATTTTCTCACATCTCAAGGATGCGATAAACTATCTCCTCGCACCTCAATAATGCGATAACTTTAACTCATTGTATCATATTGATGCGATAACCCCACTTCATCGCATCCAACAGATGCGACAAAGCAAACTCATCACGTCACACATATGCGATAACAAAATACATATGATCAAAATTTTATTTAACGAACTATTGAGTATGCCACCCTTTATCCCATCATACGTCTTTGCTAATTATGCCACCCTTATTTCAATATATACACCTCTCTTGATTATACCACCCTTATTTCCAAATATACACATCTCATGATTATGCCACCATTATCCTAATATACACATCTCTTGATTATGTCACCCTTATTCCAATAAGTTGGTAATAACATATAAAAATTCAAATTTATGCTAACATATAGCAATAATCATTTTTGAAAATGCCCCATTCGAAACCATAACAGAGCATATCAAAAGATGCTTTTAAAGTAAAAACTCACCTTGTAACATAAATAAATTAAAAACTTTAAACAACAACAAAAATAAGATAATAATCACGTAAAGTTTTTCTCTTTTCTTTCTTTCTGTTCTTCTAACCAAAAAATGAATTTACCAATTTGTTTTTATCTCTTATTCACCAAAAACCCATGAGGAGACAAATATCTCCACATATATACATATTTTATAAGGGACGGTGGTGGTTATCTATACTATATTATAAAGCATTTGGCTAAAACTCTTAAAAACTCTTAAACTCTTAAAACTCTTAAACCCGTTCATCCCTAAACAATTTCATCCCTATCCGATTTCATCCCATAACTGAATTCGTGTAACTAACTGCAGATAAACACAATCAAATACAGAATAAACATCTTATTTTAAATATAAAAAA
>NW_020200948.1:32981-41573 GCF_001531365.2 Cynara cardunculus var. scolymus
ATCGACTGAGATAAAGAATAAAATGAAATATTAAAAACACGATGTATCTTGCTGCATTGCACGAGTACGCTTCTAGTATTTTTAAAATAAATACATCCCATAACATTCAAACTATTTAAAACGACCCAAAAACTTTTTCTCAAATAAAAACACGATTATAACATCCCATTTTGCGTATGTAAATTAAATTTATTGAAACAAAAAAAAACAGTGAATAAGTTTAAAAATAAAATAAAATAAAATAAAAGTTGGTGGCAAAATGGCATCACATATCTACCATTTGAACATTTTGTGGTCACCAAATCATTTTCCTTTTTCCAACAATCAATTCCCATGTGAATATAATAATATTTCTAATTACCATATTTTTGTTATTTATTCCAATGTCATAAAGATATTATTTATTAAATAATTATAAACATTTTTTAGTAACAACAACCCGAACAATATCAAGTAGTAATTAATAAATTTATATTAGAAACTTACATGTTGCATTCTATAATGATATAAATAAATATGTTATTATCTTCACTTATAAAATAAATGTAACATTTAATTTGATATATAGCTTCAATATATCTTATTTAACATCATATGTTCATATTTATAGATGATAGTAACAAAATCAAATATGCATAACTTATGGTTATTGTTTTTTTTAATTAACTGAGATATCCAATTCATTATGTAAGCCGACTAATTTCAGGATGACCATCTATTTTGCGGAATTACCGTATATAAACCTTCCTAATCATAAAGGGACTTTTATTTCTTCTTGGATTTGAACCCGAATATGTATTTTTTAGAAATGGATAATTTTAGATTTCATCTAGATGATCCCAATATCCCATTATAACCTACGATTGGAGGTAGGGATGCTCATGAGTTGGGTTGATCGGGTTGAAGACTTTTGAACAACCCAACTCAATGCTTGTGGTTTGGAAAAATCTTAACCCAATCCAACCCATACGGGTTGGTCGGATTGGTTGAGTTGATACTTTGGTATATTAAAATATTCTTCTAACCTTGAATATGTTATTTATCTACTTATAATTTATTTTTTATCATCAACCATTTGATACAACTTATTCATATTTCTTACGTATATCACATTCAGTTAATTTTCTCAATTTACATATATATGTTCACAGTTACTGAACATATATATGAATGAGTTATATAGAGATATAAATAGATTGAAGATATGTGTATATGAAAAACATACCTGATAGTGTAATTGTCTAATGTATATATATTAATAGAAATTCAACAATCATACTAAATCCAGGAAATAAATGGATATCAGATTCATCGGATTGGGTTGAGTTCAAATAATAGTAACTCAATATCAACCCAATTCCTGCGGTTTGACAATTTTACAACTCGATTAGACATCAGGTTGCTTCGGGTTGGATTATTTCAAGTGGGGTGGGGTTAGGTTGGGTTGATCGGGTTGATCAGGTTGGTCGGGTTTTTGAGCACCCCTAATTGGAGGTGTCGTCTACAATTCTAAAATAATTCTCCTATTGGCCACAAGCATACATGTATGATTTATGTATATTCATTGGGTGCATGTTTCTCTAAAGATATTTATCGATATAATTTAATTTCTTTTATCATAAAACTATTTGAGATATTTAAAAAGTATTATTCTTTGATCGTAAGTTCTAAAATTAAAATGTTGATAAAATAATTTTGATTATTGTTTTAATATTTATGGATATAACATCTCAATTAATTTAGTTGCATTGATTGTACAAATATGATTAGTTGCATTTGAAACGTCCTATATATATATATAACAGTTAAAAAATATACTTAAATGGTTAAGCCCTTGAGACGATAATCAAATAGGAGCCACAAATATATTATAAATCTGTAAGAATTAATATAAACATATTTTTTACATGATTTTCTTTCATCAAAAATTATGATTTAAAATGTTATTTTACACATGTATATGTTGACATTGTGAAGGGATTAACTTTTTGGATATTTGAAAACTTCAAAATTTATGAGATCTGTAAGATTTAATATAATATTTTAAATGATTAATGACATGTACACAATTAAATTTGCACACAATATAGACAATTTTAAAAAATTTCTAGGAACGTTCACAAGGTTCAAATATTGTTCATAAGTGTTGGATTTAGTTTTGTTGTTGTAATTATTCATAGTATATTAAATAAACTTTATAGATTTAAAATGTATTCACAAACTATAATAATGTTTCTAAGAAATTGTTCATCTTTTATACCTATTCAATTGTGTGTCTACATATATATTACGAAAAGATTCTAAGCGAAGAGATGAGAAAAGAGAGAGAATTCTCTAAATTATATTACATTTTTTAAATGTAAATTCAGTAAAAAGTATAGGTTTCTTAAAAATCCAGTGAACTCAACTAAAAGATAAAAAAGTTTACAATTTCTACCTCTGTCTGCAAAAAAAAAAAAAAAGACCTTTTTTATGCAGGTCCGCAAAAATGTAGAATTACGGATCTAAAACTATTTTGAAAAACCTTATAAAAAAGTGACTAAAATGTGAAACCAACCCAGAAATATAATAAAATATAACTAGGAAAAAGTAATAATTGGATGATTAAAACAAGAGAATCCAAACCCGAATCCAATCGAGCAGATGAGAGAGAAGCGTGTCCTATGCGCGGACCTTCTCATTTATACTTATTTCCACTTCTTTAATTCAAAATTAAATTAATCACCACCATCTCCTTGTTTCCTCCGCCGTCTACCACCACCGGAAGCTCTTTACTATACGCCACTCTGGCCGCCGTAACGGTGGTGAACCCTGCTGCAGGTTCTTCTTCTTCGATCTCCGACCACCATCTTTTTTCTCTTCTTTCCCAATTACCCATTGATTATGGCTAATCTTTGATCCATTCTGTTTCCAAATCTCCCATTTCAATATCGTTTTTCTGGGTTTTTTTTATATCTTTTCAACCAAATCTATGTCGATTCTTTGTTGCTTTACTTCATCGCCAGGAAGAAACAAGAAAACTAAGGTTAGAATATTTCATATCTTGAATTCCAATATTATTGTTTGATTCTGGTTAAATATTTGGCCACAAACATCATCCACTCCAATATGATTGAATAACCCTTGTTTTCTGTTTCTAATCATAGCTTTGTGTTGGTGATGTTCAATCTTTATACTCACCGCAACAAAATTTGGTTTACAGGATACCTAAAATATGTATGCTTTCTAAGAGGATAATAGGGTCTGTTTGTTAACAGCTCTCAAACTTATTTATACGCTGTGCTGTTTGATGGTGGCTTAATCATATAGAAAATGGGTAAGTGGAAAGATAACTTTTTTCCAATTAAAAGCCTAACTCCTATGTGTAAAAGAATCCGTTTCAATCCATATCGAGAGTTAACTTTATCTATATAGGATCTAATAGAAACCAACCAAAGAGTCATAAATATGCTATCTAAAAGTGTTATGTAAAAGACACTTTATTTTAAAAGTGAATTTAAAAAAACTTGTTAAAACGGGGTATTGGGGCAAAGTATTCTATTAACCCGCTAGATACTGTACACGAACTATAAACTCAATTTTCTTGTATTGTGAGTGTAATTTGACCATAGAAGTCA
This sequence comes from Cynara cardunculus var. scolymus, assembly GCF_001531365.2. Lineage (NCBI taxonomy): Eukaryota > Viridiplantae > Streptophyta > Magnoliopsida > Asterales > Asteraceae > Cynara > Cynara cardunculus. The sequence goes on from NW_020200948.1 coordinate 36,599, forward strand.
AAAGGGGAGTATCGTTTTTGACTCATTATTTCGTTTATGTTCTTAGGAACAGAAGGATGATAAGATTCTCCAGGTGAGATTACAACATCTAGAGAACCCTATACATACAGATGATCTAGAATCAGAGTCAAAGTCAACATTCAGCTTGGATGTACCCTTCTCTATTCCCAAGAGTTCAACCTGCAATATCAAGGTTGTCAGCCATGAAAGTCCTGTAAAAAAAGCTCAACTTCTTCAAGAAGAAGAAGAAGAAGAAGAAGAGGTAGCATATGAAGGTGAAGATGAACACGAAAAAGATTCATATTCAAATCCAAATCACCGAGTTTCCATCGGTAAAATGCCGATTCAAGAACAAGATGGGTACAAAAACCCGAATCTTGTTGATCATCATAACAACTCTTCAGATATCGAGATGAAAAATGATGGACATTTAAGTGATCCTGGGGCTTCAAAACGGCCGTTTTTAGCTTCTCCGAAGCTAAAACGATCTTGTTCGAATCTAGAAACGAAAAGGGTTCCCATCTTGAAGAATATAATCCTTCCTAGTGAATCTTATGAAGATTTGCAGCGGCTAGGTGATGGTTGTATTAGTCCTGTTTCGGTAATGAGTCATTGTAGTGCAGATAAAGTGATCTTGAGAAAGTGTTCTTCGAGTCAAATCTTGCCGTCGAAAAGCAGGAGATTATGGTGGAAACTGTTCTTATGGAGCCATAGAAATCTACATGAACCGGTTAAAGGGATTCAAAGCCGGCTTTTTGTTAACAATCAACAAGGAGGGTATTCTTCGGATACCCTCGAACCAAATCGAAGAATCGAGAACTCCAAATCAAAGTCCACGAAATTAGAAAAAGGCAACAATGGAGATGATAGATGGAATGTGATTCATGGAAGTTCTGGTTTATGGCCACAGAATCAATGGATGGCTTTTTCTGGTGGATCACCATTGATGAGAGTAGATGAATGGGTTCAAGAAATCCCAGCAGAGCCTGTTTTTGGAATTTCTAATGAAGAAGAAGAGAGTGAAATTACCTTTCCACCCTCACCCGATAATGGTAAACAGCCGGCATCGAGCCATTTAGCCAGAAACGTCAATCTTCCTGAAGAGATTGCGTATGCTAACAGGGTGGTACAATCTTTAAATTCATCTTCAACTGTGGCTTACATTTCGGGTATAGGACTAAAGGTCATCCCTGCAATTTCGGCTTTTTCAAGTCTCCGATCAGTAAACTTATCTGGGAACTCAATAGGTCGACAACCCATTATTCAGGATTTCATTTTTGATTGATTGGTGTAAGAAAACTAATTTCTGACTTGTTGATGTTCTTGCAGTTTATATAACACCAGGGTCCTTGCCAAAAGGTCTTCACATTCTTGATCTTTCAAGAAACAAGATCGGTGCCATTGAAGGCCTCAGAGAGCTCACTCGATTGCGGATTCTTAACCTAAGTTACAACCGAGTTTCCAGAATCGGGCAGGGTAAGCAACTCGACTCATCTTTGTATCCAAAATTAGAGTCCAAATAAGTTTCTAAAGTGCTATGCATACTTGTATGTGCTTCAAGTCCCATGGCACATTTCTCCTCAAGCTCTCTTTTCGCGACTAATCCAACGTTGGGTTGGGGACAACTCTCTTTTAGAGACTAATCTAACGTTGGGGACAATATGTAGCCGTTGGGGGGAGGATCTACACTTGGGGAAGGGGGTTGAACGTGCATCCACTCCTATTAGGAAAAGATTTAGGGTCCTTTAAGGTGCATCCTTAAGTTCGAGGGCTGCTTTAGAATATTTTAAAAATAAAAGGGCTTAGCTTGATATGTAATATGTTTTATAAAACAAACAGGAAAAAACACACGTTTTAGTTTATTGAATTTATTGGATATATGGGATTCGAGTAATAAATTTTGCATGTAAAAACAAGAATGAAAATACCTTTTAAACTGATGACGGACATTGAAGTATAACAAGAATGAAAATACCTTCACACAATGTTAGCTCCTCCTACCGCAAGGGGGCGGCTCCTTGTCGCCACCATCCGGCGATCCTGGGTTTTCGTATTTATTTGGTGCATCCGCTCGGCTCCTCGTTCTGCCACTGCAGTCTAGGACAATTTAGCCGCCCTTGCGAAGGGCACGTTAGACTTCCACGCCACATGGTATCCGACATAAAGGTCTATCACTTTAGGAACTTGACACTTTGGGGCAATCTAGACCCATCTAGCCTCCAATGGATCCCACATCAACTAGATTTAGGGATTGTTTGGTTGTTTTTCTATTGATACAATTGCGTGTATAGATTAATCTATCTTAATAAGATTTTGAGTAAATTACGATTTTCATCCCTATGGTTTGTTAATAATTTCGGTTTTCGTTCCAATGGTTTACAATTTATTGCTATTTTCATCCATAGACTAATTCCTACCTTTAAATATAGTGGATCAAAACGGTAAAGAATTGTAAACCACAATGACCAAAACAACAATAAATTGTAAATTATAAGAATGAAAATAGCAATGACTTATGAACCATAGGGACGAAAAACGCAGTTCATTAAACCACAAGGACAAAAATCAAAATATTTAACAAACCACATGAATGAAAATCGTAATTTACTCCAAAGTTTTTGTTTGGGACCATTTTTTCATAGATGAAAGGGGTATATAATTTGATTAGGAGGAGCATGTTCGGAAACTTATCAAATAAGCAACTTTCTATATCATTAAGCTACTACTAAACAATAAGCTGTCAGTCCCATAAAGCTGCTAACAAAGAGACCTTTTTCTCTTTGACAGATGGCTCTTTTGAAAGAGTAATCTAATCAATTTAAGTATGAACGGTTTCAGGGTTATCGAACTGTACCCTGATTAAGGAGCTATATCTTGCTGGAAACAAAATCAGCAATGTTGAAGGGCTACACAGGCTTTTGAAGTTAATAATCTTGGATTTGAGCTTCAACAAGATAACAACCACCAAAGCACTTGGGCAATTAGTGGCTAATTATAACTCTATGCAAGCTTTGAATCTATTGGGTAATCCAATCCAAACCAATATTAGCGACGATCAAATACGAAAAACGCTTTGCAGCCTTCTTCCAAAACTTGCGTATTTAAACAAGCAAGCAGTGAATCCACAAAAGGCACGAGAAGTTGCTAAAGAAGCGGTTACGAGAGCTGCGCTCGGGAGTGGGAGTGGGAATTCGAATGGTCGTAGGAGATCGGTTAAGAGAGTTGCAGGTGGTGGTTCGTCTTCATTTAGTAGGCATCGAAGTGGCGGTGGTAGTGGTGGTGGGCGGCATGGGGTGAAACCGAGGCCGCGCCACAGATCTACGAAGTCATTGGCGGTGGGTTCCTAAATTGATCATCGGTTTTGTAATTTAATTTTTTATTGTAAAATGTAAAAGTTGATTTTATTGTATTTGTGGTTTAATGATGCTTTTAGAAATAAGAAATTTGAAATGTTGCTGCCCAGGTTTGAATTAGAGACCTTTAGGGCTGTTTGGTAGCAGCTTAATAAGCTGTATGGCTTATTCGGTAAGTCATACAAGGTTGTTCGGCTGTGGCTTAATGAAACAGATAATGGCTTATTCGGTCGGTTGGTAAAAGGGTGTGGTTTGCATTCAGCCCTCGTTTGTCATTTCTTGCCCTTATGATTCACGCTCCCTGCCCCTTGGAAACAAAATAGAAAACCCTCTCAAAGTGAAATCGTCGTTGCCTCCCTTCTCCTTCCTTGAAAGGTGAAGAAATGGTGATAGAAAGCTATCATGTTGAAGAACATTCATGTACTAGCAGACGAAAATTATGTGAAAAGGATAGGGATTTTGATATATCTGCCATTTTTAGGCCTTTTGTGAAAATCCCACTTGAAGAAAGTAGTAGTTTTGTTGAGGGATTTAATGGACCAGGTGTCAGCGATTTTGGTATCTTCTCGCCTGTAAAACTGGGTATACTTGTTGCTCCTTTGACCGTCGATTGTGATAGTGACAATGATTCCGTTGAAAGTCACCGGAGTTTAAGTTTCGATGGGATTCCGGCTGATGAGACTGTGGAGAAGCTTGTTGTGGCCCCTAAAGTTCGAGTCTTTTGTAGTTATGAAGGCGATGATGAAGGAGATGACAAGTTGCAGTTTGATGATGTGTTTTCTAGCCATGAATCGAACGAACCATTTAGAGTTATGTTTCATCCAAAACGGTTGAAGAAAAAAAAAGAGGGTAAAGTTGCAATTTATATTATTCAGACGATTTATTTAGCACCAACAACCGAACAATTATTTAGCCCAATCCATCTAGACAATTAAATCCCAACAAATATCTTAACCTATACAGGACTTAATAAAAAAACAACCGAACAATCCTTAGTGTGTAAGAGTAACGTGATAACCACTACACAACAGCAACTTGCTGTTTGATTTCTATGCTTAATAGGCTTTGGATTCTTTTGTTTGATGGCATACACATAATATGCTCCTTTGGGGAGGGATGGTGTGAGAAAAATATTTATGATGAGAACGATGGAACACTTTGCAGCTTTTGAACTTTGGATGAGTTTAGTTACATTCATTTGTTTTTATTTAAGTCATTTTCATAGAAGCTTACGTACATTTAATTACTTTTATATGTATGAATTTGTTAAAATTTTGATCATTAAGATAAATAAAAAATGATAAATAAAAGTAGTTGAACGTGTATAAAGGTTTTGTTCTCATCATAAACTCAACCTATCTTTATGTATATGTATATGTATATGTATATGTATATGTATATGTATAGAGGTGAGATTGGGGAAAACCTTGGAAAACAAAAATAAGCAAAAACTTGGATAAAGAATATATAAATATGGATTTTAAATAAAAGATAATAGAATAATTGTTTACTTTGGCATAATTCGTTTCGCTTCAAATTTAGTTATGAGGAAGGTTAATATACTAATGACACCCTTAACCTTATGCAATCATTTCATTTTTTTTGCTTTTTATCTTTTTATT
>NW_020200948.1:42827-46020 GCF_001531365.2 Cynara cardunculus var. scolymus
AAAAAATTTCATAAGATTAAACAATGAAATCGACAGATGAAGGTGGTTTGCACGGTTTACACAAATGAGGGCGGTTTTCATATGATCACTCCTTTACACACACACACACACACATATATATATATATATATATATATATATATATACACATACTATCTTATAAAGCAAATTTGATAAAAGTCTTAAAAACAAACTTAAATGCATAAGGTAATGTTTCTTTATGCATAAAGTCTTAAAAGTTTTAATTACAAGTCATTTATGTATATGATACGACTCAACAATGTTTCACCTTTTACAACTCATATTTTTAAGTTTTATCTTTCATATATTTAGTTTTGCTTTCCAATAGACATTGAAAATTTAAACCATCTACTCCTTTCAAATTTTGACCCTTTATGTTCTCAAGATTTTCATCTTACCATAAAAAAAGTCTCTTACAATTTCAAATTTCAAGTATAAATTTCATATTTTCATAATTCACAATTGATTTTTCCCAATCACCTCCATTGCCCTAGCTACATTCTTCCTCGTCTCCGTTGTTCCTCGTCGTCAGTGGCGGATCTAGAAACTATTATGGTTGGGGGCACACTTAGGAGTGTCGATTTTTTTTTTTAAAACCGAACAATTCGTCCGAACCAAAAAAGGTTTCGGGATTTCATTTTCAGCTTAAACGGTTCGATTAACCGAATAAAGATAACTTATTCGGTTCGATTTTCAGTTAGAACCTTTTACTGTTTTGGTTAAACCGACACATTATACTTTTATTTATATATTTTCGGAGCAGTTTACACTTAAAACAAATAAACACATTGCTCATCAAATAGCCTAACTGCATTATTCTGGCAGTTTCTCCTGCCAACCAAGATCTTGCAACATCCGATTTGATTTGCCTACAAAATTAACCTAACATTTGACATTTCCATTTGATTTGCCTACAAAATTGCCTACAAAATTTACCTGACATTTGACGTTTCCATTTGATTTGCCTACAAAATTAACCTANACATTTGACGTTTCCATTTGATTTGCCTACAAAATTAACCTATCATTTGACATTTCCAGTTGATTTGCCTACAAAATTGCCTACAAAATTAACCTAACATAAAGCATTTACCAAATCAATCACCAATAAGCAAACAACAAAATCAAAGTAATCAAAATTAAAGACCGAAATTTGGAAATTAGAATTTTTACCCAAATTATTAGAGTTGCTTTGCTTCAGTCAAATCAGTCCCAGTCCACTGTCGGCTGTCGGTCCAGTCTAGGAAACCAGGGAAAGCCGGAAGGAAGAACCGAAGAAGCAGGCAACGATGAAGATTGAAGAAGAAGAAGAAGAAGAAGAAAAAGTGGCGTGAACTTGTCGTCTATCTCTACTCTCTCTGTCTCTCGTCTGTTGAAGGCTGAAGCGAGCGCCGAGCGCGAGCGGTGAAGGGCAGGAAGGGTCTGGGTCAAGGCACCATGAACTGTGAAGTGAAGAAAAGAAGGGGGCCTTTTAAATCATTATGTTGGGGGCCTACTTATACTAAATTAAAAATTACAAGTAAATTTTTTTTTGGGATTTGTAAACTTTTTTTTTATTGGGGGCCTAGGACCCCAACCATTATTGAATGCATCCGCCCCTGCTCGTCGTATCTCCTCCGGTCACACAGACACCCTTACAACTTCCACACGTTTTTATACTTGTATAAAAGTCTTTCTTTGGCTTTCCATTTCACTACCAGGGTTTGAGCTAGCTGCTTATTTTATAGGTTGGCATTTTGGAGCTCCGGATCTACATTATAGTATTTGTATACATTAATAAACCAATTTGCTTTTAAGGGTTTTTTTTTGATTCAATATATTCGAGATGAGTTGTGATTCGGGTTGAGTACCTTGCTCCACCGCTCCAGTCCTTGGCAAATGCTTGTATCTTGCTCCACCGCTCCAATCATTCGGGTTGTGATTAAGGGTTTATGAATAACTGTAGAACGTAATAACACCAACATTTTGGATGGATGTATATTTGAATCTAAATTAGATATAAATGTAGTAGGCTTTGTTACATCTTTAAGAAATTTGATATCTCAAAATTGAATAATCTTAATAAGCTTTTTACATCCCGCTGTATTGCGCGGGTAGACAACTAGTATATCTATAAAGCAGAATCATGATAGGCTGACGTGACATCTTCTCGACGTAGAGATCATATTTTCCTCTTCTTTCCACATTTTGACTTTTTTTCCGTAGTAATCTTGCAAATTAATAATCACATTTAACTCAAAAACCCTTCACTTTCTCTAGGTACATGTCAACTCCAATATTTAAATCCCTCAATCCTTGATTTTTCTCTAAATCCGTCAATCTCTGGTTTTTTTTCCATTTATGTGTCCATCTCCATGTACGAGTTATAAACTACTAGTACGATCTCCCTTCTTCTTTTCCATCTCTCATCTATGATAGAAGAGTATACACAGGTTTATCAATATATGAAAAAAGGCATTGGAGCAAGGATTAAGGAGAAGTCACCATTAAGACTTAAGTCGGAAAAAGAAGACTTCAGACTTTTAAGCCGGAAAAAGAAGACTACAGACTTTTTTTTTTCTAAGTCTAAAAAAAGACCTCAGATTTAGAATAAAATGAAGTCAACCCTAAAATAAAATTGAATTTAGAAATGAAAGTATATCAGTAAATTGAATTTCAACTTAGAAGTGAACACATTTTTTTCGAGAATCAGTTATCACACGAATTAATTAACCCAAGAAAAAAATCAATTGCATTCTAAATTAATGGGATTGATTGAATAAAAGGACAAATGTCAATCAAATGAGTATAATTGAACTATTCATGTAAACTTTGTCTAGATACGTTCAAATAAGTTTAATTGAACCACTAATGTAAATTGTGTCTAGATACGTATTTAGGCGGGAAAACAAGAAAAACTGCTAACTAGAAGATGACATGTGTCACCCAAGTTATTTATTTATTACAAGTATAGATATATACATGAGACTTGAATACAATAATATGTATATTTATATTTTTCTCAATTTTTTTTATTGATGTAATTATTAGCAAACATTAAATTAATTAGAGTATTAATCTTCTTTAGTTACACTCAATTTTCTTTATTTCATATATATATATATATATATATATATATATATATATATATATATATATAAATAGGAGATGATCTATAGTTAGGATTAAATTT
>NW_020200948.1:46430-59815 GCF_001531365.2 Cynara cardunculus var. scolymus
ATTATAACATCAACTGAGATAAAGAATAAAATGAAATATTAAAATCACGATATATCTCGCTGCATTGCGAGAGTACGCTTCTAGTATTTAAAAACCCACTTATATAAATGAAATTACGATTAATATGTATAATTCTATTTACATGACACTTGAATATAATAATATGTATATTTATATATGTATCTAAATAATAATAAATTGGTTATAATTAATATAGTTTAATAAAATGAAGATAACGCTTATAATAACTTATGATTATTGTCGATTATATTATTTACATGACACTCTGTATATATATTATTTATAAAAAAAATATTTCCTAAATGACCAAACACACGAGTTTCAATCATTTTTTAGTACAACATAATAAGAAAGACATGATTAACCGAGGCTGTTCAGACAGACATAGGGCAACTAAACGGTATTACCGTAGCAATTGGGGTTATCGATTTTCAGTTTATGGGGGGTAGTATGGGATCCGTAGACGAGGATAAAATTACCCGTTTGATTGAATATGCGAAGTTGAGATCAAAAAAGTTGGTTGGGAAATTGCGAATCGGATTTTACCGACAATGTAGCTCCCATACTTTGATAGTGTATAACTCAAAAAATGTAAGTCAGAATAAGCTCGTATTTTGCAGTTAGAAATCCCTTATTGTATATTACAAGTTTAATGAAGGGTCGAAAAACCAATTATGACTTTAAATGGCTCGAAACAGTGTGTTTTCAGGGTTGTTGGCACTGTATTCGAGATTAATCTGTTGTTTTGTAAAATTCGTATAAAATATATGGATGATTGAAATGATGTGGGTGGATTCATATGCCAAAGATAATATTGATTTTTATTAATTTAATATATAAATGTGATCATCGACTCATTTAGCTAACTTCAATAATTTTAAAAAAAATATTGCCATCGTGCAACACACGCGATGTCAAACATTAGTTTCTATATATTGCTGTATCCTTACCTACTAATTTTCTCCTTACACACATTTATATCAAAAATTACTTTTTACATTTACAATTTAAGTCAAGATGGGAGGCTATTGACACTCATAACCCTATTATAGTCATTTTTTTTGTCTTATTCTTTTATTATTTTTTTTACTTAAATATTTGTATTACAATTGAATTAATATAATTTATTAATTAATTTTTTTCCTGTTTCTTTTTATTGCTTTTTTAACCATCATTTATATAAATGAATGTTTAATTTTTTATTATTTGTATGTCATTATTGAATGCAACATAAAAACCAAACCAAATAAAAACATAAAAACATTTTCTCTTTATAAATTCAATAATGAAGTTGAGTTACTTAGAATTTAATTTTTTCAATTAATTTTGAATAATATATTCGTTGTGCTTGTGTTTTATTCAAACTTTGAACAACTTGTTTGTATTTGTGGTTGTGTTGTCTTTTATTCAAAAAAAAAAATTAAATAGTCGAATCCTTTTTTTTATTTAAAATTTTAATTAAATGGGTCAACTCAGATTCAACTCATTTATTTAACAGTTTGGGTTAAGAAAATCGTAAACAGATCAACCCACTGTCAACCATTTAGGTAACATGTTGGGTTGGGTTGAAAAATCTCAACCCATTTAATTAAATGGGTTGGGTTAGGTTGAGATTTTCAATCTGTTTAATAAATGGGTTGAACCCGAACCCAACCCAACTTGACCTATTATCACCCCTATATATATATATATATATATATATATATATATATATATATATAGACTTGGAATTATGTGAGACCAAAGGTTTTTCGTGAGACCCGTAAGACCAATTCTCAACCCTTGGATTAGATTTACAATCGTCAAATCTGAACATTCATAAACGCCACGAGACTTCTCAATGATTACAAAATTGCCACCGTGCAACTTTAGACCATTAGATCAATAGCTTATAAAGTTGATCAATGAACATAAATTGATCTTACGGGTCTCACGAAAAACCCTTGGTCTCACGTGAACCCAACCTATATATATATATATATAGGGAGAGAGAGAGAGAGAGAGAGAGAGAGAGAGAGAAAGGGGTTGGTTATTATACAACTCATGACCAATTTATTATCTCAATTTATTGGGTTGTATTGGTTGTACAAATACAACATGTTGTATTTGAAACAAACTCTTTTTTTTCCTCTCTCTCTCTCTCTCTATATATATATATATATAGAGAGAGAGAGAGAGAGAGAGAGAGAGAAACGATCAAATCAAAATGAAAAATTAGATTGATTGAATGAGGTTTGTGCATATAACGTGGTTTGCAAAGTAAATTTACTTTGCAAACCATCTATTTCATATAAACCTTACAAACTAATCATATTCATCCTTTTTTTTATGTAAGACCAAGATTGAAACAAAATAAATAAGTAAAGTAAAAAAAAAAGAAAAAAAAAGAATTCATATTGGAGACACGGAAAGGAAAAACGGGGAAAATGTGTTCTATGAACTTGTTTCATTAGAGCTGTTATGCATATGAACCTGTTTCATTAGAATTGTTATGCATATGAACCTGATGCAATCATATATGATCTATGAACTTGTTTCATTACAAACTGTTATACATACATATGAATATAAATTTGTTTCATTACAACTGTTATACATATGAACCTGATGCAATCATATATGACCATGTTTCATTGAACAGTTTGAGCTTGTTTCTTTGGAAAATACTCTGTTTCATAGAACATTTTAAGTATATTTCATTGGAAATTATTGTTGATTTTTCTAAACAAAATTATTATACATTTTTTAAAATGTGTCGATTTTTTTTTTAAATTTAATGAATGTCTCAATTAAATCTTTGCTAATATTGTGTTAATCAATATATCATCCATATTTATATAAATATTATATTGTTATCAAACTTATCTATCAATATTTTATAATTACCAAACATAACTATTGTAAATTCAAATGACCATAATACCCTTATAAATTAAAAAAAAAAACAAATGGATTTATGTGATTGATTGTAATTTGTTTGTAAAGTTTATATAATTGAGATGATTTATATTTGATCGTTCATCTCTCTCTGTACATACTAAATGCGTTAATCACCATATTTTTTTTTTTTGCCATGTCTATTGGATTATTTCAAGGTAATGTTTGGATGAGTTATCTGGTTTTTTCTTCTTTGAGGGTTCTCATTGGATTTTTTTTTATTGAAAATACCGTTTGAATTAGAATTAAATGTACTAATTCTTAAAGATTTACTTTTTCGTCTAAAGAAATTATAACAAACAATGATGCTATCATCATCTCCAAGCACATTTAAGGACATCTCTAATCTGGGTTGGGTTCCGATGAGAAATAAAGTTAATGTGAGATGCATAATAAGGAATTTCCACCTTTGAATGCACATTAGGATGAAATACACCGGATTAATCCCTATATCAAGCACGATTCATGCATGAGTTTTAGTTTAAAGGTGATCAAAGGTCCAGATCACTTCTTATGTTTCTCATCTTAACACTCTTTCTCATACGATCTTTCTCCTCTCAAACTCAACACTAAAAACACCAAAATGAAGGTGTTATCATCTCCAACCCAACATTAAAACACCAAAAATAGAGGTCTCCAAACTTGGCCTATATATTTGAAGGTAAAAAAAGTGGCTTCTGTAAATAAAATATTAATATAATACCTATTATTATATATTGATTAATAATTTAATATATTAAGTAATATAAGCTTTTATTATTATTATTATTATTATTATTATTATTATTATTATTATTATTATTAAAATATTAAAAATGTTTTTTCGTGTGGTTGAAGTTGATTTTTTTAGTGTTTAATGGACCCATATTTTTAGTGTTTTATTTCTAGTAGTTGGGTTGGAGATTCTAATAACAAGGATGTAATAGAATCCCACAATTTACACGTAAACATGACCGAGCTTATGATCGAGCTTGAAATTGGATATACTCAGGCTTCAATGGGAGTCGGGGTTTAATTGTTCCCTGGCATTACATGGTTTCATTAAAATTTTAGGATCGACATAACCGGCTAGCCTAACCAAACCTAGGAGGATCTAGCATTTTTAAGAACGTTTTCGAGCAGGTTCAGGACCTCTCAAATCTAGGCACCAAGGCCATATTTGGCAAACTAGTTAATAATTAGCTCTTTCACTAATTTAACTACCTGTTAATTATTAAGTTAACTAATAAACTAGTCATGCTGATAAAGCCTAACTGATAAATTAGATAATAATATAAAATAAAGATATAAAGGGACATTTATATCTAATTTCTTGCAAAGAGTCTTGATTCCTAGCAGAAAGATGATACAAAGTACAAAGTGAATCTTGAAAGTGCAAATATGGTCAAGAACATGAACACGACACCACCAAAGCTTTTGTATATATTTAACATCAATGCCAACTTTTCTGCTTATTTCTATAACCAGTTCATCATCTTTTTTCTATAGTTTATGACGACAACAACAAACGAACGAAAAAAGTGTAAAATTGGCGAGCCCCACCTATAATCGTCGTGTAATTACATTGGTCCCACGTATGCCTTACGGCCTCCACAGGAATTTGCTTTTGGTCCTTACTGTAGTTTTCAGCTGAACCCTCTTTCTCTTTTGTATTCTAAGATCGATGATAAAATGTTTCAAGATCAAGAAAAATGGACACCTGTTCAGGACGGCTTTGATCGTCTCCTCATGAATGGTTTCTGGCAAACGAGGAGTTTTTCATCGCTGTTGCTTTCGATTTCTACAACTCGTGCTTCCCATCTTAATCTTGCAGTGATCGTTCTTGCTGTTTCAATTAGAGAAGCTGTGTCGCGTAGTATCAGCCAACCCTGAAAATTATTTTTCTAAGAGTTTAGGATTTTTCACAGTTATGTAGTACGGATAACGGATGCAATACACATACAGCTCTAAAACTGAATCAATAAATTATCTTCATTGTTCATTTATATATATATATATATATATATATATATATATATATTGAGAGAGAGAGAATCAAGTTCATACGAGAACAATAACTAAATAAGAGAATAAGAATACGGTCAAATCACGTATAAAATCATATGTGATTCACGTGACTTTCCCCCGCGACATGAAGACGAGGCCAAAGTCACTCTGACCCCTTCTTTCTGGCCATTAACGTAAAATCACATGTGATTTGGCACGTGATTTGGCCGTTTTCGTGTTCTCTTATATAGTTAGCATTCTCTCTCTCTCTCTCTCTCTCTCTCTCTCTCTCTATATATATATATATATACACAGTTGGTTCCATGGTGATATACTTTGCATAAACAGGCCAGGGTTCTAGTATGGCGGCCACAGTGTGAGAGTTACAATCCCTTTGGGGATTGGGCTCGTTGTTGGCACTGGACTCTTAATCAGCCATCAAACAAGCTGCTATATGCCTGATTTGTCTTTCACATGATGCTCTTGGGGCAGGATGGTGTGGGCCAGCTAGGGGGTTGCTGGTTACAAACCCTTTTGCACAAATAATTGAATTTAAGCCAATTCACACCTTTGCCATATGGGGATGGACATATTTTGTTGGCAAAATAACATAGTTAACCCTTAAGAGTAGCTCAGCCAGTCAAACTTCGGGTTTGCTCCCCAGTGGTCAGCGGTTCAAGTCCAATTAGGGTCATCACTATTAACTCCAGGGCCCATTAGATTAGTCAAGATGCAGATAAGATGACCCAGATACACATGGTTATAAAAAAAAATTAGTTGAAAGTGATGTAGCACTAATCCAAAATATTATTTGAGCAGAATGTAGCAGTTGCTTATGTAATAGGCATCAATGAGCTACTTCATTAATAAAAAAAATAAAAATATTGAATTGTGAAAAATGTTTTATTGACCATTAATCATATGATACCTCTGGGCGGAGTATCCGGTCTATCTCAAAGAATACATCCAGCAAGCTGCAACGACGCTGCTTTACAGTTTCAAGTGATAGAAAGCCTTCGGCATGAACCAGATCATAAGTTCTAGGATAGGTTGGAAATGCTTCACACCTACAAGTTGCAATCACATGCTAAAGTAAGCATTATGATGAATTATTCTTCAGGAATATTCATCATATTCATGATGAATATCGTGATAGATAGTCATGAATATTTACGAATATTCATCATGAATAGTTAACGAATAGTAGTTGGTTTTCACAGTTCTCACAAATATTTACGGGTCCTAAATGAACTTTCCCCTCAATTTGCAAATATATATATAGGTAGAGGTTCAAATGAGAATACCCCTGTTTTACAAGAATGCAAGAACAATTATGGGCCTCCAAGCTATTTAACCCATAATTAAAATTAAAAGAAAATAAACTAAACAATCAAGGATAATCATGTGATTTCGTATTTATCCGTAATTTCGGTGACATCCTTATCTCTAAAATCACATAGAGATAATATGTTAACATGTATCAAATAATTATCACAGCAAAATCACACAATGAACTAGAAAGAGCGATGAATGTAGGCGCGATCGCCGCTAGTTTTCGATTATCACAACATTATCACATCACTATCACAACAAAAATCCCATAATTATTAGATGATTATCACATCATAAAAAAGTCTTCAACTTATCAAATCATTATCACATATCATGGCAAAAATACATAATTATCACAGTATTATCACATCATTATCGACAACGGACGCACGTAAAAAGTCTTTGATGATAATAACAAAATTAAAGAGATAAGGATAAATCTAAGATAACAGATATTATGCATAAATACTAATAAATTTTGATTTATTCTAATTTTTATTATATGTTAATTAATTTGAAGGCTCAGGAGTGTTCTCGCATTTTCGTAAAACAGTGGTGTTCTCTTTGAACCCTTCCCTATATATATATGTCGAAAATAAACAAGAACAAATTAAAATCGTTAAATCAGAAAAACTAGTATATACCAGTCATGCAACACGCCAAGAAACCCACGGTCTAGGATAAGCGGAAGGTGGTTTGGCCCACTGGTAGGAACCACATTCATGACCCATACGGATTTCCCAGCTTCGAGTAACGCGGAATTAAAGCCACCAAAATGAGCGTTCATATCCAAGACGTTTCTGACCATGTTATAAGGTGGAGAAGGGTCCTCAATACCAGGTCTCTTTGGATGATCCGAAAATATAAGCGGAGAGAGTAGAGACCAGTAGTTTCGGAGTGCTGACTTCCAGTTAAGATCATCTTCAACAAGATCATCAGAGAGCATGCCTGATAAATCATAGGAGAAAATAAGGTCACAATTTTCTCATTTTCTTTGACTAATGTTCCTTTTTAGTTGCATAAATGCAATAGATTTTATAAAATAGCAGCAGCCAAAATTATGATTCATCACAAGTGACGAATTACCATGAACCTCGAGTTCCTTGGAGCTCAATGTGACTCTAGAAGGCCATGTTGGTCTTTTCTCAATTGGAATCCAACGCCGGCTGTGAGTTCCTCCGATGCATGGCTCGGGTGGATGATAATACGGGGATTCAACATCACGGCCCTCTTTGCAGACCAACGGGCCAATTCCATGCTTCCTACCAATTGAAGTAGTTGATAACGAGATTAAGATCATTCACAACTCCTAGGTCATGTTTGGCAACCATAAGCTAGCTTATTTTTTGAGCTTATTGCAAAAGTCCCGTTTAAGCCATAAGCTAGCTTTTTTAAATGCTACTTCATTTTTCCCACTTCTTTTCTGATTATGCCCTTTACGTTTTCCAATTAAAACTTTTTGAAACACTACTTGAGATATGCTAAAAGGGCTTGTTTCCGCTTTTTTCCCAATTATGCCCCTTATATGCTACCAATTAACTTTTCAAACTGTCATTTTAGATCATTTTACATTGTCATCTAGCTTATCAATATCAGTTAGTTTTTATCAAACATGACGATGACTAATTTATTACCAGACTTATCAACTAAGTCAACAGCTAGTTTTTCAGCCAATAGTGAGCTGATAAGCTAGTTTGCCAAACATAGTTATAGCTCAAATACTTGTTTTGGCTATTTAACATTTTAATTTTTTGGAAGTCCCATTTATATGGTATGTGGAGAAACCAAGATGTGAATCTCATCCCATTTACTTGATTCGAGAAGAAATAAAGAGAGGGACCCACAAATGGTACCAAGAAATCGATATGCCCATGTCATGCTAGCAATAAAAGTTAAATCACAACTAAATTTGAAGGACAGAAGGGTAAAAGTTGTTTGTATGAACAGTCTTACCTAGAAGCATAACAATCTTTATTGCTAGGTTTCTTCCATACAACTGTCTTATCTTGTTGTGATAACAAATCCCAGCAGAGATCTTTCGCGAAATTACGCACAAAATCCCATCTTTTTAGGTTATCTTTGTTTCGAGCGGAAGCTGGCGTGTTGGCAATTGGTGAGGTCCAAACAAAGTAGCCTCCAGGCCTAAGAACTCGATCAACCTCAATCAGATGTATACCGTCTGGCAAATGACACAAAACGTGACTTATTCAGTAAGAGCAAACAAGCCAAGAAAACCAAGCAACAAGAGGCGAAATTGGTTGTTTTGTGATAAGATGAATGTATTTATTATGCATTATGCCAACATTTAATGCAAGCGTAAGAATAGCAACTATGAATATGTATCCTCTTTTAGGTTGGTCTTGGTACATTGGAAATCTAACTATGTCTAACCGTTAAAAATCAGGAATTTCAAGAACCTCTCTGATCTTGATAATCCATTGTTCATAGAGACCGATGACTTCACTATTGTCGAAAATTAAGATGTTTGACAAAGACTATTTCAAATGTTCGGTAAAAAAGCAAAGAATTTTACCAATGTTTTAAACCTATAACTAAGAAGTAATAAGATAAGTAACTTTTTTCCATTTATCATCCTATCAAATAAATAGGACTTACAATATTTTTTTTATTCTCCTCACACCACATAAGTGGGATACACCAAATTGAAGTGTTAAATGACAAAAACGAATTAGACCTAAAGATAATTGTGAAGTTAGATAACAAACTGGTACCTTTATGATTCCAGTCAATCCCATCCCACGCACTGTGTACCATGTCGAAGGAAAGTGATGGAAATGGCAATCTTTTTGAAGTCAAAGAAGCAACCATTGCAGGAAGACCCCTTTCAAGAGTTATCTCAACTTGACTCCCTGAAGCTTCATAGTTTGCTATACACATTGTCAAAAGTTGTTTCGTAAAGAGATGTGCTCCTAAGCTACCAAAACCACAACCTATATCCAATATGGTTCTCACCTGGAAAAGATAACGAAGAAAAGTAACTAAATCATGCTCTTCACCACAATTAAAAACATCTATATTTAAGGAAATTTGTCAACAAGAAAATATCATACTAATTTCTAAATCAGTCCCAATTCAATATTTGATTTAGCAACCAAATATATAATAAACTGTTATAATGTGAAGGTAAAACCTTAGAAGGTATAAAGACACAAGCCAAATATAGACCGCTGATTCAAGAAGGTATATTTCTCTTACCCCAGCTTGTACAAGGTAAGATTCATTTCTTACACCAATCATTTCAGCAATCTGATGAGAGTAGTCTTCAATATTATCATCAATCATAGAAGATGCAAAACTAAATGAGATCTGGTCTTCATCTAACAACATCATCCTGTAGGCACATCAACAATTAACAGGTAATAAGCAATTGACTCGATAGTCTTTGTCATATCTCTAATGTTTCAACTAGCAGAGAAATTTTGAACCCACCTCTTTGTCAAACTTCCAGAAGAGAGTACTTGTTGTGCGTTAATTTTAACATTGTCAATCCAAATAACATCCCTTCCAGTAGGCCATCTATGAGGAATCTTGTATCGAAGAGGAGCAAGAACCAAACAATTCTGCTTTGATGTAGGCCCGCAATATCGGTCATGTTCTTGTCCTTTGGTGAAGCCCAACTGAAGATTTTCAGTAATATTGAAGCAGGGTACGTGGTTTTCGGACTCAAGAGAACAGAACTCTGGTTCTTTCATCCTAGCAGCACCAAGTGAGAGCTCTCCGATATCCCACAAGTCTGACACAAGCTGTTCTTGAAGCCTCCTATAACCACGAAACATGTGACCTCTAGAGGCAGTTGTGAGAGAGATTGTCCACCAAAAAGACCCAGTAAGGGCAAGGATTACTATCACAAATAAACTGAATTTGAGCAAAAATAAAGTCAGTTTATAGCGTTTCCTTGAAGTTACAGGGCTGAATGGAGCAGGAACAACAAATCCATTCTCAGAAACACCTTGCTTGGATGATGAATTAATCGAATAAAGGAAGTTAAATGGATTCCATGAAGATAAATGATCAGGCGACAATCGGCTCTTATCATAATCATCTTTTTCTGATTTAACTTTAATTTTCATCTGAGAGTCTTCCAAGAAATCTTGAATGTTCCCTGAAAGTCTCCCTCCACCAGAAACACCTCGATGGAGTGGCCGGGACATTCTCCTACATTCAAAACGCACACAAAGGTTACATAAACACCAAGAAATCCCTAGATATAAAAAACAATAAGAAAAAAGAAATTATTGTTAATAAACTAAATATAATCAGTGTAAGATCTGTTCATCTAATATAATTACTGTACTAGATCCATAAAACCCAAAGAGACCACATATTATCTTTTTGTAATAAATTAGCGATATCTTTACCCATCAACCATAAATACTTCAGTTCAATTAGAATTTAGTGACACCAAGTATAATTCAGTTTCATCATAGAACAGAACACCATATAAGATGAAAGTGATCATCAAAACCCCAAATTAAAAAAGAGCATCAGATTCAACAAATATCTTGGGCGGCAAATCCATTAAAACAAGAGAAAATAAAAATTAAAAACTAAAAATAGAAAATATTACCTTGATTAGATGCAGGAACTTGAACCAAAATCCCTAAATTCAGAAAGTTATTCTGCAATCTTCCATCATTTCATACTGCACCCGCCCACTTATTTTGTCTTCTCCTAGCACCCCACTAGTCCGTCTGTCTTCCTCATCCGCAGAGTCACACAGACATCCACTTGCCACTCACTAATATAGAGCTCGAGCAACAACGATTGGAAAGAATTTTGGTTTGATTTTAAGAGAATAATAAGTAAGCTTGAGAATCGGCCCAATCACGAGAAACTTTACTCGTGAATGCTACTAGTACTCACTTGAAGTATATACTAAGAGGGAGGGAGGGAGGGAGAGAGAGAGAGAGAGGATATATACATATATAATATGTAACATATTTGTATGTATATGTGTAGATACACACTGAAACACGCAATGGAGAGTGGCAGAATATCGATGTGTGAAGTGTGATGGATATATTATATATATGAAATTAAACGCGGAAATAGAATTCTCTCTCTCTCTCACACACGCAGATACATTTATGGAGAAGTGTTTACCCAGCTGTAATTCTTGTAATTAATTATGAACAGAAGGTTAATCAATGGGGATTGACCTAAAATTAGTTAATTAATCACCACTTTCTAGAGAGAGAGAGAACTTAAATTCCATGGTTGCGTTAGAGAGAGAAAATTCGAACTCTATTACAATAGAATAAGGAATTCATGAAGGATGGATGACTTTGGGATCAGCTGCATATATCGAGGGAGGTAGAAATTGGATTTACCTCGAACCACCGTCCGCCATCGTCACTATGTCGATCAGCCGCCGGAATTACCGGCAAATATAGATACACATTGTATAAATATAGAGAGAGAAAGTGCATATGGGGTTTGGATTTCAAATTTTACACCGGCATTGAAGGATGATCATAAGGAGGCTCCACCACATCCAATAAAACCCTAGAAATTTCAATCTTGATACTGATTTGGGGGTAAAAAAAAATACGAAATTGTAGCTCTGAAATTGGTACTTGTCTCCAATCTACCAATACCAAATATTGTAAACCCTTTTTTCAGCCTTTTTATTTTTACTGTTTCCTATATCATATATTATATGGTAAAACAAAAAAGAGATAAAAATACCATATTTTTATATGTACCATTTCATTCATAATACCAAATAACAAATAAAAACTGTCTTGTGGTTTTACTCCCCGGAAATGTTATTACAATTTATTAAATACTTACTTGATAAATGATATATTAACGATTTTTACCCGATTAACGTTTATCTGGCAAATTATTGCATACAATGATGTTTTGATGGAGTAAAAATCTTAGTCGATAAGCAAGTAATAACATTAAAACTTGCCGGTAAACAATTATTATTATACAAGTGTTTTTGATAAACGGCCTTGAGTTTTGTTTTATATTTTTTATTTTTTTCAAATATTTTCTTATTAACTTAAATAAATTTCTAGTTTTCAAATATTATTAAATCATAACACAGTAGTTAAAATTAATTTAAATTAGGAACTAAGGAAGACAGATTTTCCAAAGTAAAATATATTAAAGAAGCTTTTTTATTTATTATAGTTATTTTATGTTTTTATCTAAAAATATATTATATTATATTATATATTTTGTTACACGAATATTCTTTGAACTTTATTTAAATTTGTAGTTAAATATTTCTAAATCATATTTTGATCTATATTTTATTATTATAATTTGGGTTTTAATTTGATTTACTTACTTGGTTATTGACAACTATACCCTTTGGAAACTTGCTATGCTTATAAAATGTAACACCCTCATACTCCACATTTGCATAAAACACATATTTCATTACATAGAAACATGGATTACATCAAAAGGTCCCACTAGTACATGGATTGCTATATGTACAAAATCTACATATAAAATTTCCAAAACAAATCATGTACTACTACATGTAATACAACATGTATCTTCAAAAGCAAGAAACAGATTAGGAAAATAATCACATTTTCCCTTTCCCTTTWATATCCCCGGACCCAGCTATTCCTGCATTGCATAATTTAAAACAGAAAATGAGGGTTAGACCATACGGGTCTAGTGAGTAAATCCCCTATTTGCAAATGCAGGGTGACAACCACCAAAATATGATAATATTATCTTGGTTTAGAATTATACTGCAATATAACAAATGATGCAGTTCCCAATGTCATGCATAAAGAAGTATATCCAAAAATCTCACTTCTTTAAAATATCTTTAAACAAAGATCTTTCCCAGTATAAAAACTCTTTGAATTAAAATACCATTCATTTAACAAGAAAGATTTAAGGCAAAACTTGCCTGATATGACAAACCACTTTCCCCTTCTCAATAACATCGAAATTATTACTTCTAAATAGGAATAATATCTTCTATACATCAGGTCACAAAGAAATGATGATTCACATTTATTAACTCCAATTTAGTAATAATAATAAGAGTTATAATAATAACATCCACATATGACAATGCCACCCTTATTCCAAGTACACCTCTCCTTGATATG
>NW_020200948.1:60139-66257 GCF_001531365.2 Cynara cardunculus var. scolymus
AATCATATGTAAATGAATAAATATTTAAAAACTTATAAAATTTCTCAATATAAAGCTATCCGGACAACAAGTCCGATCACTAATCACCCGGTTTACAAGTCCGGTCAACTAATCCGGTCAACAACCATCCGGTTTACAATACTTGGACTAAAGTCCATTTTGTCCGAACATCTAATCCGGTCAACACACTAAATCTTCTTTGAACGGTTTAACACTTAGAACAATATTCATATTGAGCGGATAACAAATCCGGTCAACAGTTCGTTCAAGACTCGTCCGGTTTAAGACTAAACCGCTCACCATTCAACCGGTTTACCAACTCCGGTCAACAAACCTTTCAAGGCATGTCCGGTTTAAGACAATCCGGACACTAAACCGCCTAAGGCTTGTCCGGTTTAAGACAATCCGGACACTAAACCGCCTAAGGCTTGTCCGGTTTAAGACAATCCAGATACTAAACCGCCTAAGGCTTGTCCGGTTTATACCCTTATCTGGTCAAGCTTTGTCTGGATAAACACTTGGACAATATAATCAAAGTTTCATTTCAAAGGATAAGAATACGAAGCATACTAATAAAATCAGTAGTAAATTTTATGCAAAAGATTTAGAAACCACTCACCTTTTAAAAGCTTTTTGAAACCAAATGCTTGCAATCGATCCCTTTTGAAACTTTGCACTTGAAATCACTTGAAAATACCCTCTCTTGATAAACCGGACAACTCTTTCTCTAACTCCCTCTCAATTCTCAAAAATGGCAGGAAACCAAATGAAGAGGTTTAAACCTCTTTTTATACTTTCCCAAAAAGGAAAGGTCGGCTATCTTACATAGCCACGTGTATGCATGCAAACCACTTATACATATATCATGTATGCACACACACACACACACATGCATACCCACATGCACCCATGTACATACATATATATATATATATATATATATATATTCAATTAATTCACAAATTCTCATACCAGCGTGTATCAATTTATCATGCTATTACGTAATCATTTAAATCAGATAATCACGTATTAAATACCTTGAGTAATAACCAGGATCTGGTTATCACATAAAATCCTAGGAATAAAATAGTAAATTCACCATAAATGAAATGCACGTATAAATCCCTTTATTTCACATGTCCAAACTAGAAATAAGTCATTAGATGATTAGTTATATGATTTCAATAAAAATCTTGCAAGATTTTCTTTTTGTTTTTTGATAAATTGGATTGGATTTTGTAGTTTCTTTCTTATGCGGTGGCATACCTCGTTAGATGATCATAATTACATACGGATTCAGATTCTACTGAAGATCAAGACTGTTGACAACTTAAATAGAATGTAAGACTCGTATGGTCCTTCAAGGCCTCATCCTACTCTGCACCTTATACTAGTCTAAATTAGAGATTAGGGACTATAACACTTGCCTACTTTCAAGAGACAAAAGTTGCCTAAAGGATTGAAGGCATGATGAAGCCTCATGAACTGATCTTTTAAAAAACTAGGTTGGATTACTTGTCGAGCTAAAGAAAATTTGACTCCTGTTTTTAGATTTTATTGAGGAAGAATCCTAGAATGATTTGGCATCAACATCAAAAAATGGCTTATGGTAAGATTGTGAAGGTGAATAAGTTCTAAAAAGATCAGGATTCTTGACGGCTTTTCCTTTCAAAAGCATAACTACGAAATTAAAAATACATAATGCAATTCAAAACGTGTAAAATGATTTAAGGAATAGAAGAAATACACCACGATTTAGAACAGTTTGGATCCCTTGTGCTACTCCGCTTTCGCCAAGTCCATTTCGAGAGACTTTTCCGTTAGATAAATTTATTATTTGATGGATGAGACAAAAATTGATACACGTAAGGTCATTTTTCTCAGAAATCACCCAAGTTGATAATTAATTGTCGAACACTAATATAAGGAAAAAACCCATCAAACAAGGTGTACCGGATCATTTAACATTGATACATCAAGTATGTTTAGATCCATAGTCCAAACCAAATTCAAAGATATGTTAACTGAAAATATGTTTGATTCCTTGTTGTGACAACGAATGATAAATAAGTTACTGCCTATAATTGTTCTCTACGACTATTCATCTTTTAGAAACATTTAATTACATCTTCGTTCGTGACATCGACATTCTTTTTCTATGGTGCAAATGACTGAAGCATTTCACACCAAATTAACAGATTTTATAAACAAATTAACCCTAAATTTAAAATATTAACAAAAAGATAAACAAATTAGCTCTAAAGAGTTAGCCCCAAAAATAAACAAATTAAACGCTAAATATAAATATACAGAAATCCAGAAGTGACCTAATATGGTCAAATGATGATTAGGAATAGGAGGTTTTCCCTAAAAATTAACTCTTATCTCAATATTGTCTTGAAGATGAATATAATGTGACTTTAAGGTACGGGGTTTACAAGGCTTTCTTTTATGTTGTGCAATCCATATACAACAAATGATTGATTGAGGTTTTAGTCCATGTTCACTTTTAGGTACAATTATTGGTTAAACTCACGGTGAAGAAAAACAATGATATCGTAAACTAGAAGTTTTTATTTTAACTGACTAAAATATGGATTCTAGAGATACATAGATTGGTTGGCTCAAGTTATACATTACAACCTTAAATTATATATGTTCGTGATTATAACCAACGGATTCACATGTTCCATCACCGACCAACTTTATCCATAGCATTTTAGGGGTGGTTTGGTTTGTTTTTCCGTTAAGTCTTGTTTGGTAAGTTGTTTGTATGAATTAAGCTAAATTTTTGTTTACTAGATAAACTATCTGAATGACAAAAATAATCATTTTAGTCATAGGCATTCAAACAAAACAAATTTTTATTTACCACCTATATATGTCTTACCATATATATATTCATATAAGATGTTATGCTTATAAGATTTTTTTTCCTATAATAAGAGCTTCTTAACGGCCGACATGAGGTTAACACATGTCTTGTAGCCTCTTATTGGACAAGATGTAAATCCATGTTTTATTATCCTCCTCTTACTTCCCTGAAACAAAAACAAAAAAGGTTTGGAACCCTAAAAAACAAGAGGTAAACATTGCTGTCTCTTACCCTCTCACAATTAGTAGTAGTAGTTCCCCCAAAATCCATCATATATTCACCAGAAAGAGACCAGTATCGGCCTTAACCGTCAACTATTCGACTAAAGAACTACGAGTAATTGGGTAAATCACTCAATTGACAATTTTTCTTTTCTTTTTGATATTTTTATATATAATTGTTACATTTGCTTTGTGGTGGCGTTGCAATGAAATGAAGCCAAAAGCTAGTGGTGAAACCATCTCCAATCCATTACACTGTATTTTATATTATTTTGGTGATATTGTATAATATAATGTACACATCAATTCTTCTCCAATCTATTACACAAAAATAGAATATTCTTAGTTATTATATAAATTTTCAATAATACTTTGTGATAACCGGATTATTTATTAGAAGTTTGAGGGGTTGCTTTTAAAATAGTTTGAATGTTAAGGGGGTGTTTTTGAAAAATTAGTTTCAAAAATATGTTTATGTTTTGAGATGTTTTGTTTCTGCTTGGGGTTTTGTTAAGAAAAGTTGGTGATTTCATTGTGTGGTCACTGGTTCAAAACAAAACAGAGGAGAAAGAGGAATAACTGATACGTGATTCTATCTGATTATTTATGGTTATTAAAGTTATTATCTACTTGAGAGCTCAAGGTAAGTTTTCACTTTACAAGCATCATTTGATATGCTTTATTATGAAACCGTGTGGTTTCAGATGGTGTGTTTTGTGAAATTGTCATTTGTTATGTGTTAGCATAAATTGGATTTTGATACATTATTATCAACGGACTGGAATAAGGGTGATATAATCATGAGATGTGTATTTTGGGATAAATGTGACATAATCAGGAGAAATGTATTTTGGGATAAGGTGACATAATAAGGAGATGTGTATATTTGAAATAAAGGTGACATAGTCATGAAAGGTGTATACCGGGATAAGGATGACATAATCATCCGTTTGATAAAACAAAATTTTGATCATATGGGAATAGTTATCGCATCAATGTGATGCGATGAGGATGGTTTATCACATCTTCGTAATGCGATAAATTGATGTCATCGCCTCCTTATGATGCGAGAAATGTATTTATCGTATCTGTATATGCGAGGAAAGGTGTATATATATAATATAGAGAAGGTTTACTTTGCAAACCATCTATTTCATATAAACCCTACAAACCAATCACATCCTTCCATTTTCATGATCAAAAACCATGATTAAACAAGTTATTTTAGTAAAGTAAAAAAATGAAACAAAAAACATTATAATTATTTTCTCCAATAAAGGGCAAACCGGGAACAAGTTTTAAACGTTTGAGATGATTGAAATCTCCTTTCTCAAAATTAATCCTCTTTCCTAAAAATTATTATTAATCAACAATAATGAATTAAACATTTTGAAAACTGAACAATATTATTTTATTACTAAATTGGTTTCATGAATAAAACATTTTGAAAACTGAATAATATGATTTCATTAGTAAAATTGGTTTCATGAATGAAACGTTTTGAAAACTTTTTTTTTGAAAGGCAAAAGGAAGGGCAAGGAAGAGAGCTTTGGCAAGGCCATCACCCTCAACCAAGCCAACCATTAATATTAAACAAAACAGAAGCGAATCCAGCAAGAAGCTAGATACAAAAAAAGTACAAAATACCAAATACACGACGAGGGGCAAGAAGACGAAAACATCCCCTTACAAAACCAAGGTAAAAACCTATCCTAAACAAAACGGAAAGACTAAACAAAGACTAAATAAAATAGGGAGAGGAAGACCAAACATCCCAATCAAGATGGAATTTACGATTCCTGATCCCCATCCAAAGCTTCGAGACGTTTTGAATACACGGGAAAGGGTCTTCATCTTTTTTTTTAGATTTTACCCCATCCTCAGCATGAAGAATTTCGTTCCGCCACTTCCAAAGATGCCAAAGAGCCACAGCGCAAACTGATACAAAATCACACCAACCTTGCGAAGAGATCCTACTTGATTGATTAGCATTTTGAAATCAGCCACCGAAGAAAGTCGTGGAGCTTGAAGATCCCACCAAGCCCAAATTTTTCTCCAAAGAGTGCTTGCCACCGAACAAGAAAAGAATCAATGATCCATTGTTTCAACACCTTTTTCACACAGGATGCACTCCAAAGACTGAACCTGAATCCCTCTTTTTGATAGGTTAAATCTTACAGGAATGGCTTCTTTAAGGAAGCGCCAAATGAAAATGTTTACCTTCTTCGGAATTAAAGGGTTCCAAAAACATGGTTCGTTGCTTAAACCATTCGAATCAGCAAGCCCTTGGATTAACTTTGACATGTGGTTTACCGTGAAAATCCCTTTTTTGTGCCAATTCCAAGACCACACATCCTCGCCCGAAGTATTAAAATGCGTTTGAGAGAGTTGCCTTTTTAAAGCTAGAAGATCATCTAAGCTTCTTCCTCTAACTGTTGTATTCCAGTCCCAAACACCATACCAAGAACCATTAGTATAAGTCCATCTATCTTTGAAGACGATGTTTTTATCCCTTTCCAAAGCATAAAGTCTAGGAAAAATATCTTTCAACTTTGACCCTTGACCAATGCTTGCATCATTCCAAAAGAGAGAGTTGGATTCTTTAGCAATCTGTTTCCTAAACGATTGAATAACAATCTGATTTGCCACTGTCACATTTCTGCAAGTGTTGACTATAGATACCCATACACTATTTCCAGCCAAAGGCCTATTAGAAAAGAGACCTCCATCCTCGCCATAAAATTCAGAAATAACATCTTTCCATGTGGCATTAGAACTAGACAGGAACCTCCAGACCCATTTAGCTAACAAAGCATCATTTTTAACTTTTAAACAGACAACTCCCAAACCATCATTTGACTTTGAGCACAGAATTTTCTCCCAAGCGACCCAATGCATTTTTTTCCCCCTCCTTAGGTCCCCAAAAAAATCTTCTCCTTATGGATTCCAAATTGTTGATGATTGGCTTGGGCGCTTTGAAGAGCGAGAAGTAGAACAGCGGAAGGGAAGATAGCACCGACTG